>NW_005354255.1:254505-268947 GCF_000412655.1 Myotis brandtii | reverse complement strand
GGGGGCTAGGGCAGAGGAGGACCAGGACTGAGGTGGAGACGTACAGGGCGGGGCCAGTGTGTGGCGTGTCCAGGTCTCAGCACCATCAGGGGCGTGGTCACAGCTAGAATAGGCCGAGATGGGGCATGGCCATACCTACTTTCCATCCGCGGCCATTGAGGGATGGAGCTATGGCAAGACCTAGCCTAAGGACGTGGCCTTGACTGGGACCATTTGGGGGTCGTGGCCAGGCTCAGGGCGTAGCCATGACAACACGGGGGTCCAGGCCTGGGATGAAGGGGGAGGAGGATTTGCCTTGGGTGTGGCCAGCTGAATTGGGGCGTGGTCATGGCTGATGGGGGGCGTGACCAAGGCCCACTCACCTCCTGCTTGCCCTTCATCCGACACACATTGATGTCGCTGGGGTTGGAGCGCCAGGTCAGCTTCTGGGGGCACAGGGAGCTGGTGAGGGGTAAGGGGTACCCAACAGCCCTAGGAACCCCTGCCGGGTAGGCCCGAGTCCATCTCGCTCCCCATTGTAATGTCAGCTCCCTCCGGTGGGAGCCCCAAGGGCTGTCCCCCCCTCCTCCCACCTGCGCCCCCTCCTCACCCTCTGGTACCGAAGCTCCGTGGAGGTGGGGGGCTCCAGCTCTACCCGGTACAGGTTGTCCCTGAGGGAGGGGTGCGGTTAGTGAGACTGGGGGCCTCCACCCTCCCCACATTCCACCCCCTGGGGCATGGACACAACACTGGGCGTGCCTCACATGCTTGCGTGTACCCCCGACGTGTCCTCATGCCCTACAAAGACTCATAGTTCCAGCACAGCCACCTGCCTTCGATGCCACCTCGGGCTACACACCCGCTGTCCTGGGGTTACACTGACATGATGAACTGTCCGACGCCTTTAACCAGGTGCCCCTCAGCACCTCTCAGTCTACCCCAGGCTCACCCCACCCCCCCATGTCATGGAAACCTGCCCTGCTAAGGTCATTGGCCAACTGGTATGAAGTACAGCAGTCACTTCTCTGTCCCCCTCCCCCTCTCCACAGTGTCTGGCCCCCGCAGGTCCCCCCTCCTCCTGGGAACTCATTCTCACAAGGGCCCCGTCCCCCAAACTCACCAGGCTTCCCTCCTACCTTTCACTCTCTCTGGCCTCCTGCCTCCCCCACCCTCCTGGGTGGCCTCGTCCACTCTAATACTGACTGCACCCTCATGACCACGCCCGCAGTCCTGTCTCCAGCTCGGCCTCCTCCGAGCTCCAGATTCGGGGGCCAGGGCTCCTCAGCGGCGCCACGCGGAGGGCTCACAGGCATTTCACATTCAGTGAGGCCATTCTGAGCCCGACTGTTCCCCCAAACTGGGACCCCGCTTCCCTCTGTCTCCCACCTCTGACCTTCCTCTGTCCAGCTCTGTCCTCTGAGGGTGCAGACCACAAGTTGGAAGTCACCCTCAACTCCCCTCCTCTCCTCCCTCCCACAGCCAACACGTCAGTCTCCCCTGCCTTTAATGTTTATTGAGAATCCACCTACTTCTCACCCCTCCATGGCCACCCCCCCATTCCAGCCCCATCAGTCTCTCCAACTTGCCTCCCCAAAGAAGCCACCAGAGGGCGACTGTGAGCACCTGAGTCAGGCTCCCTCCCTTTACCTACAGCCCTCCAGGGCTCCCGCCTGCCTCCAGGGAAAAACCCGCCTTCCCCTCAAGCCAGGAGGCCCTGAACCATCCTCCTCTGTCTCCTCCTGCCCTCACCTCCTCCTCTCTCCCCCTCTCACTGTGCTCAGCCATGCAGACTTCCTTGCTGTTCTAACCCGCCAGGCACAGTCCCGGCCTCTGCCCTCTGCCCTCTGCCTAGATGTTCCCCGCTCCCCCAGATTTCCTCGCGGCTGCCTCCTCATCATTTAGGTTTCAAACCAAATGCCACCTCCTCAGCACCCCCTGTGGGCACCCAGTGGCTTTGGACCAAACAGCTGTCCCCATCTGCTAACACCCCATAGCAGGCACCCGGCTCCAACCACACCCCAGCCCAGCACCCTTAAAAGTGCCGCCCGAGGAACACACATTCACACCCGGCCAAACAACAAGCCCCACCATGAAATCTCCCCCAAAGGCTCCCACGCTGCGTTCTGCCGGACACTCCCCATACCTGTCCCCAATGAACAGCGTCCTGTTGACCCGCAGGACCCGCTGGATGTTGAGGTCCTCGGCGCCCTCTGTGGGGGTCAGGCGTCCCGGCCCGCTGCCCACGAACACAGGGTAGTGGCTCAGGTCTGGGGAAGAGAGGAGTGTGATTTAGGGCCGGGGTGAGCCTGGCCTCGTGAGTCCCTGAGGGAGGTGGGCAGCGGGCTCAGTTGGGGAGCAAGACCCTCCTTCCATACCCCCCCTCGCCCAGGACCCCCACTCACAGTCCCTGGGGGCCACGCTGAGCGGCGGCGGCTCCTCAGGGAAGAGTCCGTGGGCGCCCCCCAGTTTTTTTTTGGCGGGGAGGGGGCACTCGCGGGGTCCGCATGGCGAGGACAGGAGGTGACACCTGCGGGCGAGAGGGGGGGCGGTGAGCGGCGTGGCCTGTATCCGCCACCAGATGGCGCTGATGAGCCGCAGCGGCCGGGACCTTCATTATTCCCCCCAAATTCCCGGACGGGATAATAATTTAAAATAACAACTTCACCGCCAGCCCCACTCTTGCCTACCCCACCCCTTCCCCTACAACACCAGCCAGAGTACCCCTTATCTCTCCGGTGCTCTGTCTGCTCTGTGCCCTTTTTTTAAAAAACACACACACATTTTTTACATTTATTAATGATGGATACTTTTCCCATTGATTTTTAGAGGGAGTGGCAGGGAAAAGAGGGAAAGGGGGAGAGAGAGAGAGAGAGAGAGAGAGAGAGCAAGAGAGAGAGAGGTGAGAGAGACATATGGATTGGTTGCCTCCCACAGATGCCCAAGTGGGGAGGAAGGAACCTGCAACCCAGGAACGTGCCCTTGACCAGAAAAGGGACCCGTGACCCTCTGGTGCTCGGGCTGATGCTGTACCCCTGAGCGACATGTGCAGGACCATCCTAACCACTCCTAAGTGTCCTGTGCAGGGACAGTAAGTCCATTCACAATGTTGGGCAGCCGTCCCCACCATCCGTCTCCGGAACCTTCTCACGTCCCCAAACTGAAACTCTGTTCCCTTTAAGCACCAACTCCCCCTCCCCCCGCCTCTGGCACCCCCCATCCACTCGCTGTCTCTATGGATCTGACTCCTCTAGGGACCTCCTATGAGTGGAATCACACAGTCTCTGTCCTCCGGTGTCTGGCTGACTTCACTGAGCACCATGTCCTCAAGGCTCATCCGTGCTGTCGCAGGTGTCAGAACTGACGTGTGTGGATGGGTCGCACTGTGTGTGTCCATCACCTGTGGATGGACACGGGCTCCTCCACCTCTTGGTTCCGGTGAATAACGCTGCTGCGAACGGGGCCGTGCGAATCTCTCTTTGCGACTCTGCTTCCCATGCTTTTGGGTATGCACCCAGGAGTGATACTGCTGGGTCATACGGTAATTCTGTGTTTGTTTCTTTTTTGGAAAAAGCCATACTGTTTCCCACAGTGGCTCCACCGCTTTACATTCCCACCAGCAGCGCACAGTGTCCCGACCTCCCCACATCCTTGCCTCCACTTCTCATTGCCTGTTTTCTGACCGTCGCCATCCTAACGGGTGTGAGGCTGATGCTGTGTGTCTTCACGTTAGTTATTCTGATGGTGATGATACAGAACTAAACCCCACAGACTCCTTTAGGGGAGTCCGGGCTACTTCAGGGCCAACCCACTGCACCTGGCCTCAGCCTACACCCCCCCCCACCTGGGGTTACCAGAGGCCTTAGCACCTCCCCCAGGCCCCCTAAGACCATCTGCTTCTCTCCATGAAACTTGAGGCGCCTCTGCTAGCAGCCGCCTGGCGCCCGCCTGCCGGGAAGCTGTCCCACCACCTGCCCCGGCACCTGGTCACCGGGAGCTGCCACCAGGCATGGAAGTGTGTGGCCAGCATGTGCACCCCATGCCATGCAGGGCACCCACGCACCCACACGTCTGCGTGCCTGCAGAGGGGGCATGCTTCCTGCCTGCAGCCTTGCGACACGCACGCATGCCCACGGGGGCGGGGAACAGTGCCTTGTCCTGTGCATCAATTTATAAATTGATAAAGTGATAGGTCCCACCCAGAGGAGACTATCTTCTGTGGCTGGGCCTCTCAGCTTGACCCCTCAGCTACCACTCCAACTCGGGCAGGCCATCCCACTGGACTGCCACTCTCAGGTGAGGAAACTGAGGCAGGTATGGGAGTTCCTCAAGGCCACCCGACTTCCTCTCCTCCCATCGTCAAGGGACTCCCAGGCGTTACACTGCCTTAGTGACTGTAAGTTTGTCAGAGACTGGAATTCCCTTCTGGAACATTTCTCCCACTTCTTTCTGCCAGGGTGTCTGGGTTACTCTTTATATATATATATAGTTTAGAGAGAGAAGGGAGAGGGATAGAGAGATGGAAACGTTGATGAGAGAGAAACATCAATGGGCTGCCTACTGTCCCCTCCCGAGGATGAAGCCTGAAACCCGGGCATGTACCCTGACCAGGAATCGAGCCAGTGACCTCTTGGCGCACAGGACAAGGCACGTCCCACTGAGCACGTCGGCCGGGCATGGGCTACTCTTGAAACCCACAGCTTCAGCATAAATTTTAGGATCAGCTGGTAAGTCCCAAAACAAACAACAGATAAGACATACACCCTGTCAGGATTTTCACCGGAAGGAGCTGAACGTTCAGATCAAATCGAACTGCTGACTGACAGCTGTGGCTCCCCCACCCCAACCCGAGCTTCCCTGGTCCTGCCTGCTTCAGCTGAGGGCGCAGGCCACACCCCGGAACCGAGCTCCCTCCACAGCCTGCGCTGCCCCCAGCCCTGTGCTCTCACCCTCACATCCAATGCCAGCAAGTCCTGTGGGCTCTGCCTTCTAATTTATCCAGAATTCTCACCCCTTCCCAGTCCGCTCCCTGGTCAGCCCCCATCATCTCCCATGTGGACCAGCTCAGTACCCTCCATCCACCCTGCTTCCCTGGCTCCTGTCCTTGCTCCTCTCAGCCCATTTCCCCCCAGCAGCCACCAGAGGGCCTGTGTGAGCACCTATGTCAGAGCTGTGTCACCTCTGCCTCCAGGACTCACCTTCCTCCCGGTAAAAGCCAAAGTCCTCCCAGGGGCCCACAGGGCCTAGTATGACCTGCCTTCATCTGCCCCTCCCTGCCCTCACCCCCTCCCTCTCTCCCCCTTGCACACTCTGCTTCAGCCACACGGGCCTCGCTGTTCCTCCATCATGCCAAGCACCGTCCTGCCCCAGGGCCTTTGCACAGGATGTTCTCCACACCTGAAAGCCTCTTCTTTCAGATACCCACAAGGCTCCCTCTTTATGTCAGATCTCTGCTAAAATGCTGTCTCCTTAGAGTCTCCCCACCCCTATCACCGGAACCCCTCCCCAGGTCCCAACCCCGCCCCCACATGGTGTCAGACTCTCAAAGCATCCTTTAGACCAGTGGTTCTCAACCTTCTGGCCCTTTAAATACAGTTCCTCATGTTGTGACCCAACCATAAAATTATTTTCGTTGCTACTTCATAACTGTAATGTTGCTACTGTTATGAATCGTAAGGTAAATATCTGATATGCAGGATGGTCTTAGGCAACCCCTGTGAAAGGGTCGTTCCACCGCCAAAGGGGTCGCAACCCACAGGTTGAGAACCGCTGCTTTAGACCCCAGACTCTTTGCTTCTCCAAATAATGGTCCTCCAACCAGCAGCCTTGGCCTCATTTGAGAGCTATTAGAATGCAGAGTCCCGTGCCCCCTCCCAGACCCACCCAACCAGAGCCTGCATTTTAGCAAGATCTCCAGAGGCCTGTGTGCACAATAACTCAGAAAATCCGCTTATGCACAGATTCCCCCAAATGAAATAATCACCCACATCATAGCTCATCCACAGCCTTTCTGCCCCCCTGGAATGTGAGCCCTGTGAGGACAGGCCTGGGTGTATCTTGGCCGGTGACATGTCCCCACAGTGTCTGGCTGAGCTCAATAATGGCTTGTTGTATGTTGATGAACTAAGTGTCAGCACAAGGAATTGAACCCAGATTGGACCTCTTGCCTGATTCAACTCTGCTCATCACCTCCACATGCATGGGTGTCCGCAGTGGTGGGCGGGCCACACGTGTGTGTGCACATGCCTGTGTGTCCGAGTGTACACACATACCACCCAGGAAGCTTCTGTCTGCACCCCCCTATTGATGACTTCCTGGCTGTTAGTTCCCAAGGACCCCAATTAACTACTGACAGGCCATCTACCCACCCTCCTGCCCTTCCCTGCCCTTACCACTCTCGCTGGCAGGTTGGGGACACTGAGGCCCAGAATGAGGGCCGGACAGGCGACAGTGCCCGCCAAGGAGCCTCAGTTAGCAGCCCAGTCTCCGAAATGCACGGTCTAGGTTCACATCCCGGCTCTGCCTCTTACCAGCCTCGAGCGCTCCGACAGTCACTTCCCCTCTCTGGATCTCAGTTTCCTTACCTATAAACTGTGGGTGAATGTAAGTCCAAACCTTAGATGTTGCTACGGGGTTGAAAGGACATAGTGTCGACCAGCAACGTACAACAGAAAACCACGCACGCACGTGTGTAGTGTTAAATTTCCTCGTGGCCACATCGCAGAGGTGACTCAACGGCAGCCCAGCTCTGGATGAAAGGCTGCGCGCGGGACGGATGCACAGTAACTGGGACCATCGAAGGATCAGAAGACGGTCCCGCGGGTCGGGGGAGGTCGCCTGGGATTCTCCCCCTTGGCCAGTCAAGATGATTTCCCTTCTGTAATACGAGGCACTAGGACAGGCCTGGTCCACATGCTCACTCTATGTGAAGTGACCTTGCTGGATGACCTTGGGCCAGCAGCTAGCCCTCTCTGGGCCTCGGTATCATAGCAGGAACTCGGTGACCCTGGGTCAGCCTCCGAGCCCATTTCTCCCTCTGCCATGGCAAAGGTTGGGGCGAGATGCCCATTTCCAGTTCCATAGAAGGAGCTCCTGTCAGCCCGGCCATCCCAGGATTCCAGCTCCGGGGCCGGCGTCCCTGAGGAGATCGAGTAACCTGGCCTGGCAGCCAGGCCCCTGCACCATCCAGGTCTGGTTACCAGCTCTGCTTACAGCTGCCTCCTCCAGCTGCCTCAGTCGCCCCCGTCGCAGCCTAGCTGGGCTCTGGAGCTGTCTAGGAACTTGGCTGAGCAGCTAGAGGGTGTTCCTGGGGCTCTGGGCATGGTGAGGCGGCTGTGGAGGGACCCCCTTGGCCCCCGATGCTCTCTCAATGCCAGTTAACTCATCTCTCCCCAGCCTGGGAGGTGGAGAGTGAGTCCTCCTCCATTCCCCACCCTCCTCCCTGTTTCTCCTTCATGATAACCATCACCATCTGGTTATCATGAAAAGTAAATGAGGTATGCATAGTAGGTGCTAAATAAACTGTACGGACTGCTGTGCACCTTGAGTTACATCCTCCCTGTCTCTGAGCTTGCTTCCTCCTCTGTGAATCAGACGAAAATGTCAGCTTCATGACAGCAGCGGGTCTGGCACACAGTAGGTGCTCAACAAGCACTGGCTGAATGAATGTCCCATAAACAGTCCCTGCTTATAAAAGAGCTACAAGGGTATATTTATTTTCTGAGCACCGACTGTGTGCCAACTCGGCCAGGGGTTGAGCCATGACCAGGACTGTGTCTCAAGAGCTTGACACAGAGCTGGGCATGCAGTCAGCACTCAATGAATGCTGAGTGTCTCTTTTAAAGAGGACAGTACTCAGAGTACCTGAGCATATCTACCCGACAGAAGCCCAGCAGAGCAGGCATTTCAACTAAGATGTTATGAAGCCCCTACTATGTGTGCACCAGGTACTGGGCCAAGAACTTCACGTGCATGAACTCGTGTCCTGTCCACACCGAGATGAGACAGAAACCAGCCCCACCACCTCTGTCTTACAGACGGAAAAACGGAGACTCAGAGAGGTGAGGTCACTTGGCCAAGGCTGCACAGCACAGAAGGGTACAGCCAGCATTTGAACCCAGGCATGCGGCTATACTGCCTCTTGCCGACATTTATTGAGCACCCACAATGTGCCATCTGTCTATGGGGCTGCACAGTCTGGAGACCCAGAGAGAGGCTGTCCTGTCCCCAGGCCACTCGGGGAACCAGAGAGGAGACCAGGTGGCAGAGGCAGGACCTGGAATGGGGGAGAGGTCCCTGGGATTCCTGGCCCAGATGGGGAGGGGTTGCTCCCGAGTAATTAATTTAATCAGTTTGGAAATCGGGCCACCAGGAGGCAAATCGGAAGCAGCAACTTGTAACTAGGAATGGGGGAGAGGGGGCTGCTTTCTCAGTGATGCTGAAACCATTTCGAGGAAATTCAAGTGCCATTTATTCCCAGTGAGTCATTAGGGGGCCCAGAAACAGACTGCCCAAGGGGGCTGGGGGCTCGCAAGTGCCATTTATTCCCAGTGAGTCATTAGGGGGCCCAAGGGGGCTGGGGGTTCCTAGGGAGTCTGGGCTGGGGCTGGTGGGCTGGGCACCCACAGATTCCCAAGTAGGGGTGGCCCTGGGCACGCCCTGCCCTCAGCCCCAACTTGGAGAAAATACAGTCAGGCCCTCCTCTTGGGGCCCAGTTTTGGGAGACGGAGGGAAGTAAGGTTTGGCTCTCAGGGCCCCATTTGCGGGAGGATAAGGAGATCTGGTCCCCGCCCTCAGTGTCCTCCATCTGAGAGCAGAAGATGGGGACCCCAGCCCCACTCACTTGGGCTTCTGGGAGCCCTCCTTTACCCCAGGCTGAGCCCCCACCCAGAATTCCTCCAGTCACTGCCCCTCTCAGAGGCCCTGCCTGGGAGGACACAGGATCCCCAAGTGGGAGGGGGCAGGAAAGGCAGGGGGACACACCACTCAGAGATGCTGGGCCGGACGCAGGCAGGGCTATGCCAAGTGCTGCTGGGAACGGAAGACCTGGCCAATGAACTTGAAGACAAAAGCGGGAAGTAGGTCCCAAGGGAAGGTCCTGGGGTCAGAGCAGACCACAAGTCCAAGTGAGTCACAGCTCAGGAATGGCGGAATCACGGGCAGAGCGATACGGGCTCTGGGGGATGGGTCATGAGAAATGTGCATCAATGGAGAGAAACAGCGAGGGGCCCAGGTTTTGCTGGGCGACCTCGGGGAATGCGCCACCCAATCTGTGCCTCCTTTCTCTTCCCAGAGCCTGAGGATTAGACATTCGAAGGGAAGTAGCAGCAAACACTTACAGAGAATCTACTGTGTTCCCCGCCCTGTGCTATGGGGCTTTACAGAAAATCCTGGTGGGTGCCCAGTCGGTGTGGCTCATCAGTTAAGCGTCGTCCTATGAACCAGGTCACAGTATGATTCCCAGTCAGGGCACATGCCTGGGTTGCGGGCTCAATCCCCAGTAGGGGGCATGCAGGAGGCAGCCGATCAATGATTCTCTCTCATCATTGATGTTCCTATCTCTCTCTCCCTCTCCCTTCCTCTCTGAAATCAATTAAAAAAATCCTGGTGGGGTAGGTGGGAGGGGTTCTTCTCACCATTTTACAGGTGGGAAATTGAGGCCCGGTGTGGGTAAGTGATGCGCCCAAGGTGGCACAGCTAGGAAATGGCCAAGCTGGAATTTAAACCCAGGTCATCTGGTCCAGACACCACACTTTTAATCATAGCATTACCTGCCCCCAGAGAAAGAGGTTCTCAGACCCTCCCCATATCCATCCATCAGCAAGTCCAAAATCTACTCCATCCACCCACTTCTTTCCCCCTCTACTGCCTCAACCTGGCCAGCCCCCATCATCACCCATCTGGACCAGTACAGTCACTCCACTCGCACCCACAGCGCTGGCCCTTGCTCCCACAGCAGTCCTCCTTGCAGCAGCCAGAGTCACCACTGGTTACCTGAGTCAGGTCCCACCCTTCTCTGCCCACAGCCCTCAGGGCCCCACCTCCCTCACAAGGCTCTGTATAACCTCCCCCCAACCCCACCCTTGTCCCCTCCCTCTCTCCCCTTCACTCACTCTGCTCTAGCCACACGGACCTCCTTCCAGTTCCTCCAATACGTCAGGCACATTCCTGCCCCAGGGCCTTTGAACAGGCTGTGCCCTCTTCCTGGAATGCTTATTCCTCTAGGTCTCTGAGTGGCTGACTCCTTATTTTCCAAGTCTCAGCTCAAATGCCACCTTCTCAGACACCCTCCCTACTCCATCAGCTCTGCCCTTCTCAGCTACATCATCCAATATTACTGTCTTCAGACCACTCATTATACTTGATTTACTTTCCGTCTCTAGTTAGTGTCCCTATTCCCACCCGGCTGTGAGCATGACAAGGGCAGGGCCCAGTCAGCCTTGGTCATTGCTGGGTTCCTAGCACCCGGCGCATAGTAGGTGCTCATTAAATATTTGTCAGCTTATCAAATGAGAGCACAGACCCATGGCTCCCATTGCAATCAGGGCCAGAGGACACACCTTCTGTTTTTCAAAGTAACTCCTTTTACTGGAGTAAGAAAAAAAAGACAGGACTATGCCTGGCATTTTGCCTGCATCCTCTTGTTTAAATGTTGAACCCTAAGAGAGAGAGAGACTAGCATCTGTGATTTACTGGTGGGGAAACTGAGGCTCAGAGGAGGGGGCCTGAGTGAGTGAATGAAGAGATGGACTCAAACTTAGGTAAGTCTGATCTGACGGTTGTGGCCATCTCTAAGGGCAATCATTCAGAGCGGCTATTTCAACTGCCCGAAGACTCTTACTCCAGGAAAGGAAGGCTGCTCTTCTGAAACTATCAGAGAACGTGTGGTTGCCCCTGGTGAACTCCTATACATTCATCATGGTCCTAGATGCAATGCCCCTCCAAAGTGCATCTTCTCTGATCCACCGGGCAGAACCCTCTTTCACCAGACCCATTTGCTCACTGTGCCCAGGCCCTGACCCCATGTAGCAGAGGGCCAATGCCTGCGTCTGTATCCTTCCCCCATTGAGGGCCAAACAGAGCGAAAGCCCCCTCCTCTGGGACCCAGCGTCACGCAGCTGGGACACAGCACCTGGAGGCCGCTGACCCCATGTAGCAGAGGGCCAATGCCTGCGTCTGTTTCCTTCCCCCATTGAGGGCCAAACAGAGCGAAAGCCTCCTCCTCTGGGACCCCAGCGTCACGCAGCATGGGACACAGCACGTGGAGGCCACTGGCAGCCTTTGTTGAGTAACTGGTCTCCCCATCTGCCTCGGATGAGGGCTCCCCTAAGAACCCACTACTCTTACGGGACTCCTCCATTTGGGAAGTTCTCTCCTAGGTCTGCCCTTGGAATGCTGGCTTAGCCTGGGCCAAGGTGCATCCTGGGGAATGTAGTCCTCACTAAACAGGATCTCTCTCCCTGCAGGCCCTGGGGTAGCCACCTTTGGACCCTGGGACCAGACAGTGAAGGGTCATCGAGGGCGGCTAGTGAGGGGCCCGTATCCCTGCCCAAAGGTGGGGGTCCTGGCCTCCCAAGTCTCCTCCTAGTGCTTTAATGCTACCACTTTATCTGGACATCCCGCAGGACAGGTGATGAATGACCGTGGAAATAAAAGATAATTCTGTGGCTCAGGTCCAGACCTCTTAGGCCCTGGCTCTCGCCTGTGTCTGTTGGGGGCTCCCTGGAGCCTCAGTTTTTCTATTTCTGCTAAGTGAGGCTCCACCCACAGTCAACCCCAATCACTGTTAGGTCTTAGAGAGGAATCAGTCTGAGAATTTGCAGCCCTTTAAATGACTTGGGATTTCAGAATCACGGTATCTTAAACATTCCAGTTCAGAAAATCCACAGTACCTGGAAATTTGGAAGAAATCTGGAGGGTCACCTGGACCTAACCGATACCAGAATTATTTTTCCAGGATTCTGGAAAGATGGCTGTAGGACCCCACTTGCCTGCCTCCCAGGATGGGTGGTCCACCACTGTGCCAAGCAGCTAACTGGGTTTCCAGGAGCCTGTCTCCTGGTAACTACTCTTCCTCACTGTTGCTCAAGGTCTGAGATATTGCCCATTCACTCTCCCGCTCTAAAACCTTCTATGGCTCCCTGTTCCCCTTGGGATAAAGCCCACTCCTCAGCTTGGCATTTACAGCCCCTGCTAACTCTCAGGCTTCATTATCCATGGTCTCCCACCCTTAAGACAGCCCAGCCACTCAGGACTCCCAGCAACTCACCATGCAGCGGCTATCCTTGCTGCTCCTTCCACCTGGAATCCCTGCCTCCCTCTTCTCCTGACAACATCCTTGTCATCCTTCAAGCCCAGTGTCAGCATCCTCTCCTCCAGGCAGCCTTCCCTGCTTCCACCTGTCATAACCCTGACTGAGTCCTCTCTGGGCCCCCAGCATCACCTGGCAAAGGGCCAGGCACAGAGGACATGGCCACACCCCAGGTTCAGCCAGGGACACCCTCCATCCCAGGAGACGGGCAGCACCCGGCACGTCCTTCAGCCCCTGGGGACCCAGCTCCCCTGTCCCGCCGGCTGACGTCAGGGTCACCTTTCCAAGGACAGTTTGATTTCTATCTTGCAGGTCCAGCCCCAGGTAACCCCAGCAACTCCTGTCACAAGCCCTGGGCGGCCACTGCAGATGCCAAACTCTTCTACAGCGCAAATCTCCAGCACCTTCCTCACCCAGTGGACAGAGGTGAAAGCTGAAGCCTAGAGCAAGAACGGCCGCTCCTAGGTGACTCAATACCTCCGCTGGCTCAGAGACAGCTTCTCACCTCAAAGCAGGGAAGGTGACAGCGCCCTGAGGACCCGTGGGTGCTCAGCTCTGGCAGGAGGCAGGTGGGAAGTGGAAGGACAATGGCGAGGTTACAAATCCAGGGCTTTCTTACGTGACCTGTCTCTGCCTCATCTCCCTCCACTGAGCTCCTTAAACCCAAAGAGCATCTTCTGGGGAGATCGAAGCCCAGAGAGGGCTAACGACCTGCCTAGGGCCACACCTCTCACTCTCCTGCCTTTTCCTCTATGCTGATTTTTTTTTTTTTTTGAGAGGGGTAGGGCATTGGAAGCTCCAGGCCTAACTTCTGCCCAGCCCAGGATGGACAGAGGAGTGGGTCTGCTGATTTTTTTTTTTTTTTTTGAGAGGGGTAGGGCGTTGGAAGCTCCAGGCCTAACTTCTGCCCAGCGGAGTGGGCCCCCTGGTGACCTTTGGGAGAGCATTTGGGTTTCATGTGGGGGCACCTTTCCCCGGACCCCAGGAGCGGAGAGGCCTGGCTTCCCTCTTCACCCTCTCTGCTGCCTCTCTGGGCCTCAGTTTCCCAATCTGCTCTTGGGAATGAGCCCGTACAGGGTGGACACTCCATAGTTCAGTGAGGCTTCTGCAGGCTGCCACCTGCCCGGTATCCAAGGGGTTTCCTAAGGGCCCCACCGACCCCCAGCCGCTTTCCTGTAGAGCTTGGCACCCCCTCTCAGGTGAGTCCTGACCCCACCCACGACCCCCACATGCTATACTCTCTCAAAATAGACTTTCAGCAACTGCCCAGACACATCTGAAATTTTTATCCTTGAAAGAAACCGTGTCTACTAGGAAAGGGGATGGGGGCCAGGGAGCTTAAGGGGTAGGGGTGTCCCAGGGCACTGAACTCTGATTTTGGACCCCTTGAGAAGCTGAGGGAACCCAAAGAAATATGAAGAAATGCAATTTTGCAAATGAGGTGGGGGTTCCTTCTGCAGCCCCAGTCATTGGTCCCCCCTCCTTCCTCCTTAAATCCAAATCCAGATCCCTAAACCCCAAGCCCCAGTTCCCCTCAGATCTGGGGTCAGAGATGACAACCTCAGGGGTAAGATGCCAAAGATCTCAGCCAGCGAGGGCTGACAGGGGCTGAGAGTGAGAACTGCCCCAGTCCCGGGACTCTTGCAAATACTTCAAGCTCCAATGCCTATACATTCTGGGCAGGGGCAGGGGTTCCCTATGGCACCCCGTCTAGGGAGGTGCCCCCAACTGGAGGGAACCTGGAGGTAGAGAGTAGGACAGAGGGCAAGTGACCCCCTTCTGGGGACCAATGAGCACTGCACGAGTGGAGGGGTCACACTCAGTGCCCCCACCCTGCCTGGCACGCTCAGAGAGAGACGCTTTCTTTGTCCCTTTGTCAGCACTTGGGGGCCCCTTGAGCCCCCCTGGGTCTCCACGGCAGCGAGGGGTATCCAGAAGGGCTCTCTCGGCCCACCGCGGCCCCTCCCCTGTGGCTGGGGCCCTGGACTCGATCTGAGCCAGGCAGGAGGCTGGAGAGGGCTCAGGGGCGTCCAAGGTGCGGTGGCTGGCGGGGAAGTGGGATGGAGGGGCCTCCCCGCGCTGGGACCACCACCCAGCCCTGGGTGGCCCTGACTTAGCCCTCAGGGCCCCGCCCCCCCAACACCCAACACCCCCCC
>NW_005354255.1:253903-254246 GCF_000412655.1 Myotis brandtii | reverse complement strand
CCCCTCCCCGGACAAAATACCCGCTGCGGTGCCGACAGAACCCCTATTATAGCTCCACATACAGGCCCCCAGTCAACATCCAGTCCCCCCTCCCAGCTGCGGTGCCATCGGACACCCCCATGACGGAGCCTCATTCAGCACCCCAGGCCCAAATCCAGCCTCTTCAAGGCGCTGCCATTGGACCCCATGACAACCCCCCACACAGCGGCCCCTCTAAAATCCAGCCCCCTCCCCAGCGGCTTTGCTGACAGATCCCCCCGTGATGGTGCTCCACGAGCCTCCCGGCTCCAAATCCAGCCCCCTCCCCATGGCGGGTCCTCAGGACCCCCCCAATCACCGCGCC
>NW_005354255.1:251171-253359 GCF_000412655.1 Myotis brandtii | reverse complement strand
GAAGGCTTCCTGCCTTTGTCCGGGTGGGGCACCTAACTGCGCGCCCTCCTACCTCCGGACTTCCTGCTCTGGTCCACTCGGGCCAGACTCACATCCTCAGGACGTTCCCAACCACACTCGTGGATGAGGGGGGCGGTGTCAGACACCCCGTGGTCTCCTGGGTCCCCTTCCTATGAGGGTGTTTATTCAGTCTCCAAGCATTAACTGTAACACTCAGCAGACACGTGAGACAACTGAGGCGCAGGGAGGCGTCTTGTCCAAAGTCACCTAGTAAGAACGCGGGGATTTGAACCTGAGCCAGCTGGCTGCAGAGATCATGGTACAGAGGCTGTCCTTCGTCCCAGCGTCCTGCGGGGCCTGGCGCAGAAGAGGTTCCTAGGGGGCTGCGGCTCCCCCGGGGCCCAGGAGGGGCATTCCTGCCCCTGGCCTGGGACTCCAGGACAAGCTGGTCTTCTGATTCCAGAGACATCCCTGTAAGCTCCTGGCCCTCTGTGACCTGAGGACAGCGGGAGCCCCTCTCAGGGCCTCAGTGTCCCTGTCTGTCCAAAGCACCTCCCCATGCGGGTGAGACAATGTATCTCCCCCCCTTGTTCCTCCAGCACCTCCAGTATGCAGTAGGCAATCAACAAACGTTTTACTATGGTGTATTTATCTAGCCACATGTCTTGCACACCTACTGTGTACGGGGGCGACTTCTGAGCCCTGGATGCAGAAGTGACCTCATTCACTCCTCAGGGCAGCCCTAGAAGGCTCCCAGAGATGGGAAACTGAAGCACGGAGAGGCCAAGGAGCTTGCCCAAGGGCACAGGCAGATGGGAAGGGAGCATTGTCCTCTTGCCACCGATTATAAAGCACCTTCCATGTCAGTGATGGCGAACCTATGACACGCGTGTCAGAGGTGACACGCGAACTCATTTTTTTTGGTTGATTTTTCTTTGTTAAATGGCATTTAAATATATAAAATAAATATCAAAATATAAGTCTTTGTTTTACTATGGTTGCAAATATCAAACAATTTCTATATGTGACACGGCACCAGAGTTAAGTTAGGGTTTTTCAAAATGCTGACACGCCGAGCTCAAAAGGTTCGCCATCACTGTTCTATGTGGACATTACCCATTGTGTCCCATCCTTGGACCTGAACAGGCTGTGTGGCTTCCCTGTATGACATCAAAACATGAACCCTGCCCTAGCTGGTTCAGCTCAGTGGATAGAGCGTCGGCCTGTGGACTGAAGAGTCCCGGGTTCGATTCCAGCCAAGGGCACATGCCTGGGTTGTGGGCTCGATCCCCAGTAGGGGGCGTGCAGAATGCAGCCAGTCAATGAGTCTCATCATTGATGTTTCTATCTCTTTCTCCCTCTCCCTTCCTTTCTGAAATCCATAAATATATTACAAACAAAAACAAAAGCTTGAACCCTGCTCCATGGGATACACTGGGTCCTGAGCAAATGGGTTCTCCCAGGGCCTGGGCATCTGCCCAGGGGCCCTCCTGGTGACCACAAACCTCCGCCAGCAGCCAGGCCTTCCTGCCAGTGGTTCTGCCCTGACCTGCTTTCCGGCAGAGCCAGAGTCCCAGGCAAATCAGCCTGCACCTGTCACCCCTGTGTCCTGCCCACCTGGGGAGATGGCACCTTCAACAAGGAGGGGGCTAAGACACAGCACCTCTGGGTAGCAGCCGGGCTCTACACCTTCCTCCGACCTCCATACCATTACCTGTGCTGTGCCCACCCCCTGGCATGCCCTCCTCTCTGGCAACCTATTCCTTCCATAAACATTTATTGAGCACCTACTGTGTGCCAGGCCCTGGGCTGAGCAGTCAGCAAGACAATCCAGCTACCTGCTTCCAATCTAGCAGGGGAGACAGAGGAACCGAGGCTGAGATGACTGGGCACTGTGACTGGGTGGGGGCCCCGGAAGACCATGAGAAGGTGATTTAGGGGAACCACAGAAGGACAATAGATGGATTTGGCAAAGCACATGAGGTGCGGGGTGAGGGGTGGGAAGGGAATACTAGGCAGAGGGACCTGCTTGGACAAAGGCCCTGAGGGAGGCCCCACCCCCACAGGCCAGCTCAGCTGCCACCCAGTCTTCAGCAGCCATGAATGGGTCTTTCATGCCCTGGACCAGGGCAAGGTCAGGCCCGGCTGCTCATTTCCCCTTCCCGCCCCTCCTCTCCCCCTTCCCGCC
>NW_005354255.1:249519-250426 GCF_000412655.1 Myotis brandtii | reverse complement strand
GCCGGCAGCTGGGCGGCGCAGACGCAATTCTCCTCGGACAGATTTTCCCCTCGTCCCACATCCCCCCCGGCCCCCCCAGAACGGCAGCTGCTCGGGCGGCAGATGCGCCGGCTAAATCCGCCCAGCTGGTCCCTCCGCCGAGCTAACCGCCTGGAGTCCTTGGGGTGTGTGTGTGTGTGTGTGTGTGTGTGTGTGCGTCATGGTCCTTACCCTTTCCCGCCCCTGCCCTTTAACCCTTGCTTTCTTGCAGGGGAGGGGGGCTCTCTCTTGGACGCTTTTCCAAGTTCAAATACCCTCCTGGAGGATTTCGGTGTAACTGGTGCCCAGAGAGGGTGTGGACCGTTCCAGAGTCTACACGGCACCGGTACCGTGGGCCTGTTGCCAGAACATGGCCCGTCTTGTGCGTATATTAATCGTTAGAAGGATGAGCTGACATTTATCAAGCAGCTACTGAATGCAGCCCCGAGACTCCGGAACAAAGCTACTGTTATGATCCCATTTTCAGGCGTGGAAACTGAGGCCCAGAGAGAAAAGGCTTGGCCACTCACATAGCCAGGAACTGGGACTGGATCTGTAAGCCCACACTATCTCCATGGGCTCTGGGACCCTTAGCTGGGAAGGCTCTTCAGGCAAATGACTTGGGACCTGGGCTGAGTGAGTAGGGTCTCTGCGACCTGCTTCCTGCACCCTTTCTAGGCGCATCTGAACCTGGATGGACCCTCCCTTCCTTGCTTCTTCAGCCCCATCATGAGTACCACTCTCATCTGGAAGCTCTGAGGAGCTCCAGGGGGACTTCGGGAAGGAGAAAGCATCACTCGGAAGTGTTGGAGGTACAGCTGTTAAGGGTCTGATGGTGTCTCTGAATGTGTAACTCTGTACCTGCCCCAGGGCCTTTGCACTTGCCATT
>NW_005354255.1:224784-231053 GCF_000412655.1 Myotis brandtii | reverse complement strand
GTGCGTCATGGTCCTTACCCTTTCCCGCCCCTGCCCTTTAACCCTTGCTTTCTTGCAGGGGAGGGGGGCTCTCTCTTGGACGCTTTTCCAAGTTCAAATACCCTCCTGGAGGATTTCGGTGTAACTGGTGCCCAGAGAGGGTGTGGACCGTTCCAGAGACTACACGGTACCGTGGGCCTGTTGCCAGAACATGGCCCGTCTTGTGCATATAGTAATCGTTAGAAGGATGAGCTGACATTTATCGAGCAGCTACTGAATGCAGCCCCGCGACTCCAGAACAAAGCTACTGTTATGATCCCATTTTCAGGCGTGGAAACTGAGGCCCAGAGAGAAAAGGCTTGGCCACTCACATAGCCAGGAACTGGGACTGGATTTGTAAGCCCACATGTCTCCATGTCTCCATGGGCTCTGGGACCCTTAGCTGGGAAGGCTCTTCAGGCAAATGACTTGGGACCTGGGCTGAGTGCTCGGCGACCCATCTGGAAGCTCTGAGGAGCTCCAGGGGGACTTCGGGAAGGAGAAAGCATCACTCGGAAGTGTTGGAGGTACAGCTGTTAAGGGTCTGATGGTGTCTCTGAATGTGTAACTCTGTACCTGCCCCAGGGCCTTTGCACTTGCCATTTTCTCTGCCTGCAATGCTCTCCCTACAGATTTCTTTTTTTCTTTTCTTTTTTTTTTAAAGGGGAGAATGATGATTTTTATTTGTATTTTTATTTTTTAAAATATATTTTATTGATTTTTTTTACAGAGAGGAAGGGAGAGGGATAGAGAGTTAGAAACATTGATGAGAGAGAAACATTGATCAGCTGCCTCCTGCACACCCCCTACTGGGGATGTGCCCACAACCAAGGTACATGCCCTTGACCGGAATCGAACCTGGGACCCTTGAGTCTGCAGGCTGACGCTCTGTCCACTGAGCCAAACCGGTTAGGGCTCCCCACAGATTTCTATATGGCCCCTCTTTTCCTCTAAGTCTCAGCTCAAATGTCACTCTGCAGGGAGGCTACCCTGACCTCTGCATCTATAGCAACACCCTGTCCTTTCTTTCCTCTCATCCTGCTCTGTTTTTCTTCATTTTCTTTTCACAGCCAAGCATTGCAGATTGCCTCTCCCACAGCACCATTTGTCCCCTGCTGGATTCCCATTGCCTAGAACAGGAGTGGGGGACGTCTGGTCCATGGGTCGCTTAAGGTCTGAGGACTCATTTGGTCTGGCCTGCCAAGGCATTAGGGGTGAGTTAATTAAATGTTTGACCAAATAGAGCAGGCTAATTTTTAAGTTGATAATTTTGCATCGCCCGTGAATGAGGTTATAAATATCCAAATGGCTCTTGGCAGAAAAAAAGGTTCCCCACTCCTGGCCCAGAACAACCCTGGCACACAGTAGGTACTCAATAAATGTTTGTTATCCAGAAATCTCAGGGACCTGAGCATGAATGGAGGCGGGAGGGCAGTGGTAACCACGGGGAGGCCATATGGGAGTTCTGTCTTGGTGCGTGTATGACCCTGTCCTGTGCCCCCTTCATCCAGAAGCCCTCTCAGGGCCAACCCCCTCCCACCCTTTCACCCTCACTCTGCTTCAGCCACATCGACCTGCCCCTCCTGGCCATTCCTCCAGTAAGTCAGGCACAGTCCAGCCTGAGGGCCTTCGCACGGCTGCTCCCTCTGCTTGGGAGGATCCTTGCTGTGCTTGGCCAATGTCACTTTCTCCATCAGGGCAGCTCTTCGTCACCCAGTATTTTTCTTCTAAGATCATCGTATTAATTCATTCTTGAATCAGTGATGGAGTGGTGAGCTGCGCCCCCTTAGAGGCAAGCCAGCAGGCGGTGGAATAGGTGTGCCCGCTGCGGGCTGGGGTCCAAACCTTGGCTTTGCCACTTCCCAGCCGTGAGCAAGTTGTTTAATGTGAGGATGTTTCAAAAGATGCCAGGGCCTGGCACATAGTAGGTGCTTCACAAAGATGGGTTTCCTTCTCATTTCCTTTGAGGTCCTAAAACTCCACATTTCTTCCTCTTAACTCTTTCCTTGGAAGTTGTGAGGAGCTTTGATGCCCTTGACATTGTTCAGGGCATTGTCTACAGAGGGGAAAAAAAAGACAGAACAGACACCTGTATGTCAGGAACAGGTTTTTGCACACCTGTGTTCATACCAGCATAAGTACAATGGCCAGAAGGGGGAACAACCCAAATGTCACGGATGATAAACACAATGTGGTCCGTCCAGACAGGGGAATATTACTCAGCCTTAAAGAGGAAGGAAGTTCTGACACCTGCTACAACATAGATGAACCTTGAGGACATTGTGCTCAGTGACATAAGCCAGACACAGAAGGACAAATACTGTGTGATCCCACTCACAGGAGGTCCCTAGAGGAGTCAGATGCACAGAGACAGGAAGTAGATGGTGGGAGCCAGGGGCTGTGTGTGTGTGTGTGTGGGGGGGGGGTGCTGGGGAGTTAGTGTTTAATGGGGAGTGTGTGTGTATGTGTGTGTGTGTGTGTGGGGGGGTGCTGGGGAGTTAGTGTTTAATGGGGACAGAGTTCCAGTTTGGGAAAATAAGAAAGTTCTGGAGGCAGACGGTAGGGATGATTGTACAATCATGTGAATGTGTTCAATGCCACTGAGATGTACATTACAAATGGCCAAAACAATAAGTATTATTATGTATAGTTTACCATGATATTTTTTTTTTTAAAGAAAAACTGTTTGGAGGAAAAACCAGATGATGACAGTGGAGGGGGGTGTGAATGACCTCAGCCAGTAGCGGTTCCATCACTGCCACCAGGGTTAGCTACTCAATCAATGCCACTGAGATGTACATTACAAATGGCCAAAACAGTAAGTATTATTATGTATAGTTTACCATGATTTTTTTTTTTAAAGGAAAACTGTTTGGAGGAAAAACCAGATGGTGACAGTGGAGGGGGGTGTGAATGACCTCAGCCAGTGGCGGTTCCATCACTGCCACCAGGGTTAGCTACTCAAGTGATGCTGACGTCAGTGGGTGGCGGTGCTGTCGGCAGGTGCTGAGCTCAGGAACTCCACACCCATGCTCCTTGTACCCTTTTGGCCCTTCCTGGGACCAGCTCGGCTCCAGCTACCAAACCTCCAATGTCTTCAGGAAGTAGAACCGAGCCCGTGGGCCTTGACCCTCATCGGCCTATTTATTCAGCTAACTTTATTGAGCACCTACTGTGTACAGGCTCTAGGCACTGCTGGGAACACAGCAGTGACCGAGACTGAGCTGGTTATGGGAGCGTTTATGGGGAGCCAGTGGGACTGATTGAACTTTTAAAAAGATCCCTCTGGCCCTAACCGGTTTGGCTCAGTGGATAGAGAGTCGGCCTGCGGACTGAAGGGTCCCAGGTTCGATTCCGGTCAAGGGCATGTACCTTGGTTGTGGGCACATCCCCAGTAGGGGGTGCGTAGGAGGCAGCTGATCGATGTTTCTCTCTCATCGATGTTTCTAACTCTCTATCCCTCTCCCTTCCTCTCTGTAAAAAATCAATAAAATATATTAAAAAAACAAAAAGATCCCTCTGGCTGTCTTGTGGAGAAGGATGCACCCTGGACAGCAGTGGCTCAGGGGGACCAGGAGAAGATGACTGCCTTAGACTCAGGGAGCAGCATGGGACCCCGGAGCAGGGACGGGCTGTGGACGTGGAAAGTGATAGAAGGATTTGAGAGGCATTTTGGAGGCACAGGACTTGGGGAATGAGGAAGAGGGAAGAACCCAGAAGGACTGGAACTTCTTCCCCTCAGCCTCCTCCCCAGCCTGGCTCTTTACTTCCTATCTTCCCCATCCTCCCTGGTCTCAGCGCATATCACCTCCTCCAGGAAGCCTTCCTGACCACCCTGACTAAGTCTGAACTGTCTGCCTTGGTCCTCCCAGCTTCCCAGCTCCCAACACAATGTCGAAGTCCTATATCTTCCCTGAAAGAAAGAAGGAAGATTCCAGAGTTTGGGGATCAAACCAGTAAGCTTCACCTCTGGCCTTAAAATCTCATCTGCACCTCCCGGGGACAGTCCCGGCGACGCCCCTCTTTCCTTACACATCTGGCAGGAGGAGGCAAGGGCAGAAGTTGAGCTCCTGGGGGGAAACTGAGGCTCTGTCAGTTGCTTCCCTCCACCGTTTTCCCGTAGGGGGTCCTGGGGCTGGGGGCTCTGACCCAGCAACTCCTGGGGTGGGCACCTCGCCAGGAACGATTCGGAGTGGGAGAGAGGCAAGGCTGAGAAGAGCTAGCAAAGTGTCTATTTTTCCTCCTGCGGCTGTATTTATAGATTCCCTTTGATGTCCCAGCGGTTGGCTGACCTGGTTCTCTGCCGTCATGGGAGGAAGACAGGTTCTCAGAGCTGCTCCTCCTCGCTGCTCCTTGGAGCTGGGCGGGAGGTGCCTGGGTGTGCAGAGCCTGGTGCTCGGTGACTAGTTCCCGGGCTGGGGAGGGCAGGGAGGGAGCTGGCCTCGGTTGACATTCCCACGTTTTAGGTAAGTTTTCTTAGCAGGTAGAAAAATAATAACGCAACAGCAGCCGTCATAATAGCGGTCCTATTCAGGGAGTGCTCCCAGGGGTCCCTCTTGTACAGCGTTGTGACCTGGGGCTGATTGCTTCGCCTCTCTGGGCCTCAGTCTCCACGTCTATAACAAGAGACCTCTATTAGCGGTCCCCACAACCTCATTTGGTTTTGGGGAGAATTTAATGAGCTGATCCATATAAAGAAGGCACACAATAGATTATTTCTGTTAATATTGATTGGATGATTCACCCTGTGAGTCATACAGCCTCGCTCTGTGCCTCAGTTTCCACTTCTTGTGAAACTCAGAATCCTGCTCGAAGACAGAGTTTACTGATAGAAAGACTCTAAACATGGCCCCGGGCACATGCACGCACTGAGGGTGTGTTGGCTCTCATCGTTATTGGCTGTGAGGGTGACTAGAGAGGTGGACGGGCTTTCCCCAGGCCACACCTCGAGGCGAGGCCAGTGCTGGGAGTCGAAGTGGGGTCTTTCCAGCAAAGGTTGGGAGCAGTGCCAGGTTCTCTGTGGGGTCAAGAGGGCCAGCACTGGGCCTCTGAGGACCCGGCGCCCAGGCTCCAGGGTTAAGCCCGTGCGGCAGCTGAACTTCCGCGCATCTACTCCTCTGAAATCCCTGGGAAGCAGGGCATCAGGTGTTCCGGAACAGGCGCCTGCTCTTGACAGACCGGCGCAAACATGGAAGGACAGCTGGTGGAGGGCTGGTGGGCCGAGGGGAGAGGGGCCGGGGAAGGGGCACCTTGGCCAGGAAAAGGTCATGAGCTGCCCCAACCTGCGCACCCCAGGCAGGGACCAGGAGCCTTCTGTTTCGTGACAGTCGTCTAGAACCTCAACTTTTCACCCACATCTGGCAGGTACCGACGGAGTGCCTGCTGTGTTTCAGGTGCCCCGTTGGGCCTTTAACTTGAGTGTGAAACTGAGGCTCAGAAAGAGGCGATCACTTGTCCAGATCACACAGCAAAGGAATGGCCAAGCTGGAGCCAAAGGCAGGACTCCTGCCTCAGGGCCTTTGCACTTGCTGTTCTCTCTGCCAGGAACAGCCTCCCTTAACCCCTAATGCCTTTAGCCCTCAGTTTAGATGACACCTTCTGCAGGAAGTCTTCCAGGACCCACCAGCTCCCGGATCCCCACAGCTGCCTGTGTGCCCCCATCACATTCCTCTGACCCCATCACCCACTGGACCGTGAGCCCCCTACTGTGGGACTGTACCCTGGGCCCCCAGCACAGGCTTGCAGACAGCAGGTGCTCCATGAAATGTTTGTTGATAATATGAATGAATGAATGAATGAATGAATGGTTGAATGAGTGATGTCCGAATTCCTACCCACCCCCCAATTCTAGATTGGCTTCTAGTTGGGAAGTGAGGTGGAGAGGTCTGTGCAGGGATGTGAAGCGGGGAGGGGTGTGGACAGCACGGTTTGGGATGAGGAGCCTCGCCCAGGACCCGGGGGCCCAGGTCAGTGGTGTTTGCAGATATTTGCTGGGTAATTAGCTGCAGGGAACCCCTCAAAAGTTCAGGCCGTTCTTCATATCACAAAACATGAGGGTGCTGCCACAGCTGAGGAGGTGCAGGGAGGTCCCCACCAGCCACAGGGCCACCTTTCTATCTGGACTCTCTGGGAAGGGCTGTCCAGGCCACCCCCTCTGAAGGGACTGAAAGATGGGAGGGGTGCTCAGGAAAAGGGGGAGAGAGAAGGGGATTCAGGAGGGGAAGGGGCTCAGGAAGGGGTGGGGCTCAGAA
>NW_005354255.1:217484-224157 GCF_000412655.1 Myotis brandtii | reverse complement strand
GGTCTGCGTGCGGGAGCCGTCGCCTGCCTGCTGCCCACCCGTCTCTGGGCAACGCTGGCAAACCTCGACCCGGGACACAGAGGCAGCGCTGTTTCCTGGGAGGTTCCAGGGGCATTAGGTGAACGCCCCCCCACCCCCACCTCCCGGGAAGGGAGACTGGGCAGGGGGCAGATCTGACTGCCCAGGTTGGAGAGGGGTGGTGAGCGGTGGCCACGGGCCAGACTTGGAGTCCCAGATTGAGGCAGCTGTGTCTGGGACTGTCCCCTTGCCCACTGAGTGACCGGTTCCCCCCCAGCTCCCTCCATCTCCCTGCCGGGGCTGTGTGGGCCAACCCGAGCCCCTGAAGTGGGGAGACCCACCCAGTTCTGACCCTGTCTGGATAGTCTCTAGGGAGTGGAAGCAAAGCCCCATCCCCCCATTGTGGCTCCCCTGATGCAGGGGCTGCAGGCAGGATCCCAGCTCTCCCCCTCCCAGCAGAGGTGGCGGCAGCTCTCCCCTGTGCAGAGAAGGGGCCCAGCCCCCCTCCATCTGCCCCGTGGTCACCAAGGTGGGTGCTCCTGCCACTGGCACCCTTCCCAGTGCACAGTGTCCTGTGTGAGTGTTTGGGGGGTGAGGGTGTGGGGGGGGGGTGCAAGAGAGAGTCATTGGAGCAGATTCTATCCTGCCACTGGCACCCTTCCCAGTGCACAGTGTCCTGGTGTGAGTGTTTGGGGGGTGAGGGTGGGGGGGGCAAGAGAGAGTCATTGGAGCAGATTCTGGAGGGAACATGAGAAGGGGAAGTGGGGACAGTGAGCGTGGACAGAGGACTCTCGGGAAAACCGGGTGGTCACTGGATAGGCATGTGGGATCAACAAAAGAGTTTTAAAAAGTGCTCTGAACAGTGTAAACGCTCACCAAATGGATGCTGCTAAATATACTTTTATTAAATAATAATTAAAATCATTATCCTAATGACAGTGATTACCAGTTCCCGATGCTTCGGGCAAATCCCAAACTGCTCCCAAGGCTGCCATCCCTTCAACTCACAAAGGAAGGGCTTAAAGTGACAGCAGGTGGCCAGGGGCTCCCAGCCCCAGGGCTGAGCCCAAGGTGTCCGCGTGGGGGAGGCGTTGGTTCTGATTTAATGTGTTTTCAAAGCCCAGGAGGCTGCAGCGTTCTGCCTCTCGGGCTGTCAGGAAGCAGTAATGAGGCCTCCCCAGGGAGGAGGAGAAGCTGGAAACAGCTTCTAGAAGCATGGCGGCCAAGGGGGAGAGCCCGAATCCAGGTGGGGAGGTGGGGGGACCCAGCCTGGCCTTCCCCAGCTGCCAGTTGGCAGGTTGTCTGGGAAGGGCTGCACCCCAGAGCTGGGCCTGAAGACTGGTGCTATCAGTGAATACGCATTTATTGAGCACCCACTGTGTTCTAGGCTCTGGGAACACAGTGGCATCTGTAACATGTTAATGAAAGGAGCTCGGAGAGCTTCATCGGCAACCCCATGTGAGTGAGGAGCAGAAGGAATGTCCTGAGGAAGTGATGCTTTTTATTTTTTTACAGAAAAGAAGGGAGAGGGATAGTTAGAAACATCAATGAGAGATAAACATCCATCAGCTGCCTCCTGCACACCTCCCACTGGGGCTGTACCCGAAACCAAGGTACATGCCCTTGACCGGAATCGAACCTGGGACCCTTCAGTCCGCAGGCCCACGCTCTATCCACTGAGCCAAACCGGTTAGGGCGGCAGTGATGCTTGATCTGAGAACAGAAGGAAGAGGAGAGGGAAGGGAGCCTGGCAATGGAACAGCAAGAGCGAATGCTCTGGGGTCACACAGAACGTGGAATGCTGCAGAAACTGTGTGGCCATGAACAAGCCCATTTCCTTCTCATCTCAGAGCCTCATTTATCCCACCTGTGAAATGGGAATCATCGCAGAACCTGTAGAAACTGCCTCTGCAGGTGGTGTGTGTGTCTGTTATTAGCCTTACTCTGTCCCTCCCCATTCAGATGTCAGCTCCCCAGGACAGGAATTTGTGCATATCCTGTTCACTGTTGTAACCGTTAGGTCTGCCATGCAGTAGGCAATGCTTGGTGAATAGGTAAATAAGAAGCATTGGAGAACACTGAACATATTCTGGGCCCCAGTTTAAGCATTTTCTATTATTTCGTTCTTCTAGAAGCCCCATTGGTGTGTGTGTGTCGGGAGTACTGTTACAATCCCATTTTGCAGGTGGGAAGACTGAGGCACAGAGCTGTTCTGTGCCCACTCATCTCACCACCATGCGACGCTGCCTCTGCCCGATCTGTGGGTTGTGGGTTCATCAGCATGTGTTCATGTGCCTGCAGGTTGGTGGGTGCCCCAGACCTGGGGGCCAGAGGGGGGAGGGCAAGTGGCCAGCAGGGCCCCCTCCAGCAAGGCAGAGGCCAACCTTCCGGCCTTGTTTCCCTCTCCCTGAGGGGCCCCTCCCACCTGTCATGGCCTGGCCCAGGGCCAGCTGCTGACCTGAGGAACTTGAGTCCACCCCTCCACCCCCATCCCCTTCAGCCTCCACCCCTGGGATATAGGCAATCAATTAGGATTGGCAGCACCTGCCTAAGTAAAAGGCTTGCTTTAATGACTCCAGAAGGAGCTGCTGTGGGTGGCAGGCACCAGGCTGAGCCAGGCAGAGCCAGGCTGGGCCAGACAGGACCAGGGCTAAGGGATCCCCCAGGCCACCAGTGCCCACCCACCTGCCTAGTTCGTGAGTGTCTGTGTTTGCTCTTATTATGTTTATTGCCATTAGGCTGGCTATTTACAGACCCAAGTAGAGCAGCCTTCAATTCCTGCTGGCCACAGGCATTTATTGGGCACCTACTGTTTGCTAGGCCCTGTACGGGGTTCGGGGACACAGCAGGGACAAGACACAGCTCCTGGGGACTTGCAGTCCAGCAGGGGTGATAGGCACGTCACCAGGTAACCCACATAGGGTGGTAAGGGCTCTGATGGGGACACACAGACAGCAGTGGGGACCAGAGGGGAATCAGGGTGGGCTTCCTGAAGGAGGTGATACACAAGCAGAGAATGATTAATAGAACAGTCTGGAAGGAGGAAGGGGAGGACTACTGTGGCATGGTAACAACATGCTTCCGTTGTTTAAAGGTTGCTAATCAGTTGACATTAAGATAAGGTGGTAAGGGCTCTGATGGGGACACACAGACAGCAGTGGGGACCAGAGGGGAATCAGGGTGGGCTTCCTGAAGGAGGTGATACACAAGCAGAGAATGATTAATAGAACAGTCTGGAAGGAGGAAGGGGAGGACTACTGTGGCATGGTAACAACATGCTTCGGTTTTTTAAAGGTTGCTAACCAGTTGACATTAAGATAAGTTGAGCCCAGCTGGTGTGGTTCAGTGGTTGAGCATCGACCCGGGAACCAATAAATCACCGTTCGATTCCTGTCAGGGAAGGTTGGATTCCTGGTCAGGGTACATGCCCGGGTTGCAGGCTGGATCCCCCCAGGGGGCAGCCTATGGATGATGTTTTTCTCTCATGGATGTTTTTCTTTCTCTATACCTCTCCTTTCCTCTCTCTCTAAAGAAAAGAAAAGAAAAGAAAGAAAAGAAAAGAAAAGAAAAGAAAAGAAAAGAAAAGAAGAGAATATCTTAATTACTTAAAATAGAGCCAAAGACGTTTGCCATTTTAAACTAGTATTTTTTAGCTCAACCATTCATGAAAGAACACTAAAAGATTAGATTTTTAAAAATAGCTTTTAAGCCCTGACCGGTTTGGCTCAGTGGAGAGAGCGTCGGCCTGCGGACTGAGGGGTCCCAGGTTCAATTCCGGTCATGGGCATGTATCTTGGTTGTGGGCACATCCACAGTAGTGGGTGTGCAGGAGGCAGCTGATTGATGTCTCTCTCATCGATGTTTCTAGCTCTCTATCTCTCTCCCTTTCTCTCTGTAAAAAAATCAATAAAATATATTTTTAAAAAATAAAAAATAAAAAAAGATTACCTTGGATCATCCAGGTAAACCCAGTGTAATGACAGGGGTCCTCGTAAAAAGGGAGACAAAGAATTGGAGTGGTGCAATGTGAGAAAGACCACCCTCCAGGGCCCGCTGTGACGATGGAGGAGGGGCCGGAGCTGAGGGTGCGGTGCCTCTAGAAACCGGAAGAGGCACTGAGAAGTCTCCCCTGGAGCCTCCAGGAGTCAGCCCTGCCAACACCTAGATTTTAGCCCTGTGAGACCTGTCAGGCTCCTGACCTCCGGAGCTTTAAAATAATAAACTTATGTTGTTTTAAGCCAGAGAGAGAGAGAGAGAGAGAGACTCCCAGCTCATGCCTTGCTTGTCCTCTCGGGACAATCTGGTACTTGAGACCACCTCCCTGAGGGGCCATAGTTGCTAAAACGGGGTCTCCCCACCACAGAGGTCCCGGGCTCAGCCCTGGAACTTGGAGACCATGGCACCATTCCTCTTGATATGGGGTTATCTACACCACACCCAGGCCTGAACCGAGGGGGAGCTCACAGTCATAATGCCCCTACTGTGTGCAAGCACCACAGCATTTTCCCAGCCTTGGTGGGAGGGTTTCACACCACTTTACAGGAGAGGGAACCAAGGCCCAAAAATGGATGGGGAATGTCAAGGGGCATTCACCCAGAACAAGGACCAAGCACCTACTGTGTGTGCCAGGCCCATGCTGGGGCCTGGATTTACTGTAGTGGCAGAGGTTGTTTGGATCTCTGTCCTCTTGGGTCTCATAGCCCCACAGGAGTGACAGATGCAAAATCAGGCAGTTACCAGAAGGTCATGAAGGACACCCAGGAAGTTTGGGGGTGTACATGAGGCAGCTGGCCCAGTCTGGAGAACAGAGAAGGCTTCTCAGATTAGGGACCATTGAATTTGAGACATTGAAGGCCCAGTGAGACTCGTAAGTGGAGAAAACGTGGTCCAGGCAGGGGGTATAGCATGTGCAAAGGGCCTGGGGTGGGAACCAGAGAAAGGATTCTTTTTTTGTTTTTAATTGATTTCAGAGAGGAGGGGAGGAAAGATAGAAACGTCAATGATGAGAGAGAATCATTGATTGCCTACTGGGGATCAAGCCTGCAACCCAGGCATGTGCCCTGACTGGGAATCGAACCGTGACCTCCTGGTTCATAGGTCAATGCTCATCTACTGAGCCACCACGGTTGGGCGAAAGGATTCTTTTTAAGAACTGAAGAAGGGAATATGAAGGTGCATAATGTTGGTAACAGTCAACCCTGCAGGGGTGGGTCTGGTTTATTATTTTGAGGTCTTTTGGGGATTTATATTTGCCTGGTAAATCTTTTTATATTCCTTGACTTTTAAGCTTATCTGCACCATTTTTTTAACATTTTACTATGGGAAATTTCAAACATATATAAAAGTAGGGAAAATAATACAGGGTGGAGCAAAAGTAGATTTACAGTTGTGAGTATGCAAAACACAGAGTTTATCTTATATTATTATTTATTAACTAGAGGCCCAGTGCATGACATTCATGCACTGGGGGCGGGGGGTCCCTCAGCCCAGCCTGCACCCTTTAGCAGTCCGGGAGCCTTTGGGGATGTCCGACTGACGGCTTAGGCCTGTTCCCCCTCGGGGAGCAGCCTAAGCCACAGTCGGACATCCTTAGTGCTGCCACGGAGGCGGGAGAGGCTCCTGCCACTGCTGCTCCACTCGCCAGCTGTCAGTCCGGTTTGTGGCTGAGCTGTGTTCCCCTGTGGGAGTGCACTGACCACCAGCTCCTGTGTTGAGCATCTGCCCCCTTATGGTCAGTGCGTGTCATCAAGACTGGTCAAACGGTCAGATGGATTAGCATATTATTAGGCTTTTATATATATAGATAATATTCTATTGTATATTTGTTTCTATTGTATATATTGTACATTCTATTGTTCATTTGTTTTTTAAAAATTCCACATATAAGTGAAACCATGTGATATTTCTCTTTTTCTGTCTGACTTATTTCATTTAGCACAATCTAGGCCCATCAATGTTGACACAAATGGCAAGATTTCATTCTTTTTTATTGCTACACTAGAGGCCCAGTGCATGGATTTGTGCACCGGTGGGGTCCCTCGGCCTGGCCTGTGGGGATCGGGCCAAAACTGGCTCTCTGACATCCCCCAGGGGTCCCGGATTGCGAGAGAGTACAGGCCAGGCCGAGGGACCCCACAGGTGCATGATCAGGGCCAGGGAGGGGCTGCGGGAGGGCTCCAAGGTGTGTCCAGCCCATCTCACCCTGTCCTGATCGGCCAGACACCAGCAGCAAGCTAACCTACCGGTTGGAGCATCTGCCCCCCGGTGGTCAGTGTGCATCATAGCAGCTGGTCAAATGGTTGGATGGACACTTAGCATATTAGGCTTTATATATATAGATAATATTCTATTGTATATATGTACCACAGCTTCTTTACCCAATCATCTACCAGTGGACACTTAGGTTGCTTCCATATCTTGGTTATTGTAAATAATGCTGCAGTGAACTCGAGGGTGCATATATCTTTTCAAGTCAATGTTTCATTTTATTTTGATAAATGTGCAGATGCAGAATTGCTGGATCTTATGATTGCTGTATTTTTAGGTGTTTTTGTGTGTGTGTGTGTGTGTGTGTGTGTGTGTGTGTGGAATTTCCATACTGTTTTCCACAGTGGCTGCACCAATTTGCAGTCCCACCAACAGTGCACTAGGGTTC
>NW_005354255.1:213840-217186 GCF_000412655.1 Myotis brandtii | reverse complement strand
AGAAGGACTTGTATGCATGCATATAAGCATAACCAATGGACATAAGACACTGGGGGGTAGGGGAGGCCAGGGGATTGTCAAGGGTGGGGAAAAAAAGGACACATATGTAATACCCTATGTAATACTTTAAGCAATAAAAAAATTAAAAAAAAAGAATATTCTAAACCAACTAGAACATTGCTGTTACCCTTGATGAATTCAGCCATTGGGACTTCATGGTAGATATTTTATCTAATATAGTAGAACTATATTAGCTTCTTTTCTGACTCCTCTTGACATACCCACTGTCCCTCATTTACCCTAAATTTATTGAGGTATAATTTATAGAGGTATATTTATTGAAGTATAAGTAAATCACATATATTTAAGATATACAAAAAGATGATTTGCTATATGTATACATTGTGAAATGATTACCACAAATAAACTAATTAACACATTGTCACCTAACATAATTACCTCTTTTGTGTGTGTGGTGAGAACTCTTAAAATCTCGCCCTTTAGCAATTTCAAGTATACAATACATTATTATTAATTCTATTCACCATGCTGTACATTAGACCCCCAGGACCTACTCATCTTATTTTTTAAAATATATTTTTATTGATTTCAAAGAGGAAGGGAAAAGGAGAGAGAGATAGAAACATCAATGATGAGAGAGAAGCATTGATCAGCTGCCTCCTGCACGCCCCTAACTGGGGATCGAGCCCGCAACTTGGGCATGTGCCCTGACCAGGTATGGAACCAGCAACTTCTTGGTGCCTGGGACAACACTCAACCACTGAGCACACTGGCTGGGCATCCACTACCTATTTTATTTTTTATCAGATTGTTAATTTTTTTGTTATCGAGTTGTATGAGTTTACTACATTTTTGGATATCAGATGTATCATCTATATATATAAAAGGCTAATATGCAAAGTGTCCCCTCGGGAGTTCGACTGGAAGGCTGGGAGTTGGCTCACTCGCTATGACATGTGCTGACCACCAGGGGGCAGTGCAGAACGAAGGGAGGCCCCTGGCCAGCAGCCAGAAGGCCCTGATCAGCTCTGATCACCAGCCAGGCTTAGGGACTCTACCCATGCACGAATTTCGTGTACCGGGCCTCTAGTTTAGAAATATCTTCTCTCATTCAGTAGGTTGTCTTTTGTTTTGTTGAAGGTTTCCTTTGCTGTGCAGAAGCTTTTTAGTTTGAGGAAGCCCATTTCTTTATATTTGCTTTGGTTTTCCTTGCTCCAGGGGACATATCCAAGAAAATGTTACTCAGACTGATGTCAAGAGTTTACTACCTATGTTTTCTTCTAGGGATTTTATGGTTTCAGGTGTAACATTTAAGTCTTTCATCCATATTAAGTGTATTTTTATAACTGGTGTAAAAAAAGTGGCCCAGTTCCATTTTTTGGCATGTATCTGTCCAGTTTTCCCAACACTGTTTATTGAAGAGACTGTCTTTACCCCATTGTATATTCTTGCCTCCTTTGTTGTAGATTAATTGACTGTACAGGTGTGGCTTATTTCATTCGGCTCTCTACTCTGTTCTTTTGATCTCTGTGTCTGTTTTTTGTGTGTCGGTACCATCTGTTTTGATTATTATAGCCTTGTGGTATAGTTTGATATCGGGGAGTGTGATACCTCTAACTTTGTTCTTTTTCAAGATTGCTTTGGTTATTCATGGTGTCTTGCAGTTCCATATAAGTTTTAGGATTATTTGTTCTGGTTCTGAGAAAAATGTCATTGGTATTTTGATAGGGATGGCATTGAATCTGTAGATTGCTTGGGGGAGTGTGGCCATTTTAACTTTACTGATATCACTCCTTTCAATCCATGGGCACAGTATATGCTCCCATTTATTTGTATCCTCTTCCATTTCTTTCCTCAGTATCTTATAGTTTTCTGAGTACAGGTCTTTTACCTCCTTGGTTAAATATATTCCTAGATATTTTATTCTTTTTGATGCAATTGTGAATGGGATTGTTTTCTTAAATTCTTCTGACTATTCATTATTAGTGTATAAGAACACAACAGATTTCTATATATTAATTTTGTATTCTGCTACTTTACTGATTTCTTTTATTAAGTCTATTTATTTTTTTATGGATCCTTTGAAGTTTTCTCTATATAGTATCATGTCATATACAAACAGTGACAATTTTGCTTCTTTCTTTTCAATTTGGACCTTTTTTTTTCTTGTCTGATTGCTGTGGCTAGCACTTCAATACTATGTTGAACAATAGTGGTAAAGAGTGGGCACCCTTGACTTGATCCTCATCTTAGAGGAAAATCTTTCAGCTTTTCACCATTGAGTATGACAAGTGGACTAGTCATCTATGGTCTTTATTATGTTGAGATAAATTCCTTCTGTTATAGGCACCTCTCACCGACACCAGAGAGGTGTCACCGGGCATGAAACCTCCCCCGACCCCCCTGCCCCCCGGGTCAGTGGAGAAGGCTGTCCCTAACCTCGATCCTTGTCTTCTCATATAAATGAGTTTATATGAGAGAGCTTGACTGCATTGTGAAAAGCCAATTTATTAAAGTAATTAAAGCACGCACCTTTATTGAAAAAGCAAAGCAAGCAAACCTATGCACCTGGCTTATGAGGCACAGACGGGCTCTCAGCTCATCTGAAGAGCACGTTCGTGGGGTCTGAGATATTGAGATATTATACACCCTCTGTCCATAGGCCTCAAAATTCCTCCACTGAATATTTTGGTGCAGATTAATTCTTAAGGTCCCCTCCCCTTTTTTATTTTAACTTTGTTGTGGCTTTCCCGAAAATCATGAGAAGCACCTGGCAACTTGGTCTTGCCAAGTCTTGAGGCTGCTGGCTTCTCTGCTTAGGGAGTAAAACGGCCCTTTTTTTCTCTCCCCCTCCCCCCTCCCTTTCTGCATTCTCTCAGTAGGGAGGTTTTTTAACCATTTGCTCTTGTGTCCTTGGCCGGGGAAAATAATGGTTTGTTAGTTATAAGCTGACTACAAATCGCCCACACGGCCTGGCCTTGTTTTAACTTTCTCCTCTCAGTTTCCCTGTTCCTCCTGCCCTGGACTCCTGTCATACTCCTGTTATGGAGGGTTTTTGTCATAAGTGGATGTTGCATTTTGTCAAATGCTTTTTCTGCATCTATTGAGATAATCACCTGATTTTAATCCTTGCTTTTGTTGATGTGATAAATCACATCGTTTTGTGGATGTTGAACAACCCTTGCATCCCTTCTCCCGATTAAAGCAGGATCCAAATTCGATCCATGCACATACATAGTTGGCACATCTTTGAGTCTCTTTTAGTCCACGGGTTCCCTTCAGTCTCTTCCTCTTTTCTTTGCTGTTTATTTGTTGATGATGCAGC
>NW_005354255.1:211277-212911 GCF_000412655.1 Myotis brandtii | reverse complement strand
AAAGACAGACAAGAGAATAATAGCTGGGTCTCGGTGGGACGCTGCTCCCTGATGAGGAGACAACGACAGCGCCCACAAGCCGTGTCTTTATTTTATAGCAGATGCCACGAGGCAAAGTAGGGGCGTGATCACGTTGTTTACAGCATTCTCGTGAGTTTCAGCCTCACTTAACTACATGCCCCCGAACTCTATCACAAGGCACGTGGGACCACGTGTTCGGACCATAGATTCAAGCTTACAACCACAGCCATTGGCTATGATTGTGCTGGGAGGGCCCTGCCCTCCAGCTGGGACTTGCACGTGGCAATGAGAGGACCCTGTCCTTTCATTAGTCCGAGGCTTGGACCTGGCCAAAACACCGTAACCGCGCTCCATACACGCCGAGCTCAAAAGGTTCGCCATCACTGGTATAGGCTGTGCCCGCTGCCTGGAATGCCTTTTACCCAACCAACGGAGCCACACAGGCCACAAGATCTTTGGATTCATGCACACCAGCATCCCCCATCACCACCACTCTGCATGCCACTACCCTTGTCTGGTATTTGAGTTCTGCCTCGACACACCCAGGATGGAGATGGGGTGGGGGGGCACGGTCAGCATTTGCCTGTAGGGAAGGCAGAAGAGGTGGAAATGGGTTCCAGAGGCCCGAACTCTCTGTGTGGCTTCAGGCAGGTCCTGCTTAGGGAAGAGCAGAGTCCCTCCGTGCTAACATCTGAAGATTTTGTGCCCCTCACGCTCTCCTTTGTTCCCACCCCTCAGGCAAAAGGCTGTGCAGGCAGCTAGTACTGAAGGGGCGGGGTGGCTTCCAGGAGCTTGCAGGAGAAGCTAACGTCATTATTTACTTCACTGAACTAAATAATCTTGGAAACTGCTCATCGGGGCCTGATGATTCGATTGGATTTCGCGCACAATTAGACCTTCAGAGTCGAGGCATCTTCAGGGAAGAAGCCAGGCTCCTGCCAGAAGCCCCAGGTGAGGGGCGGCCGTAGGGTCCCCAGCCCCAGCAGAGGATTGAATGCGCCTCAGAGGGAGGCCTGGAAGCCCCCAAGTCAGTGGGTTCGGCTGGGGCTGGAGTTGGAGGCCACCACTTGGATTCGGCTTGTCCTTGTTCAGTCATTCGTTGGTTTATGTTTGGAGAACATCTTAAGTAACAAAACCCGGGGATAATGCCACATGGGGACCAACCTTAGCGGATGGACAGTGCTGTCACCTTTGCCTGAGATTTTTGTTTTTCTCCTTATAGGAAAGAATTCAGAATGATCCATTTACAATCTAAGTCACATCTATGCTGCCCACAGCCCCCAGGACTCCCACCTCCCTCGGGGGTAGAAGCCCCAGTCTTCCCACAAAGCCCTGCACAACCCGCCCGGCCCCTCTCTGCCTCATGCCCTCCCCTTCTCCCTCTCACTCACTCTGCCTCAGCCACATGGGCCTCCTCGATAGTCCTCCAGCACCAGGCACCATCCTACCCCAGGACCTTTGCGTAGGCTCTGCCCACTGCCTGTAATGCCTTTCACCCAAAGTCATTCCTTTCTAGGGATCGCTTGCCTGTTAATCCTTTAATGCCCCATCTCCAAGCTCCTCTGCTCTCCAGCCTTATTCTCCCACCCACCCCAGGTCTCCCGCCCTGCTCC
>NW_005354255.1:189183-210784 GCF_000412655.1 Myotis brandtii | reverse complement strand
GCCCTAGGACACTGTGTGGGCTCATATATCCTTCCAGGACTAGCCCCAGGATGGGGGGAATGGTCTGGCCTCCCTCCATCACTCCCCCCTACCTGACCCCTCCCTCCATCACTCCCCACCCCACCCACCTCTCCTAACCTCTCCTCTCTCCCCTGACCTTCTGTTTCCATCTCTGGTCGCAGGGATCTGCGATGTGCTGGGCGCCTCCCCAGCGCTGCCCTTCTCTGAGCTCCTAGTCTCCTTTTCTCCTGGGTGGGGCGGGGCCCCTCTCTTTCCGGGCCCTCCATCTGCTCCCTGCTTCCCCAGCTACTCAACTCAGCTGAGAGCAGAACTGAACTGTATCCTGTGACCTCACCTCTCCCAGCCTGGGAGTGGGGGGGGGGACACGGAGGGAAGGGGGTCTCCCCAAAGTCACACAGCACCGGGCCTGGGACCCCTGCTGCTGCGGTGAGAGGCCCCTCAGGCCGCCACTTGCTGTATGATGGGGCCCTTCAGCCTCATGAGTAAGAGGATAGATAATGAGAGCGCCACTCGCTGGGTGACAGGGCAACAAACGGCACAGGGCAGGCACCTAGAACACGAGAAAGAGGGATCAGGAGACATGGCTGTTGCCACGGTGGATGGGGAGGTGGGGAGGGCAGCTTGCTTTGGGACCCTCATCCAGAGGCTCGCTTGGTTCAGAAAGGGTGGTCTGGTGCATGGGCAGGGGGAGGAGGAAGGGGGGACAGCTTATCTGTTCCACCCAAGAAAGGAATATGAATTGGGGGCTGGGGGGGTCAAGAGCATTGGGTTGCCTAGCAACGAGGATGAAAATAACAGACAGGGTCAAGACCACTTCTTCCTAGTGTCTGGGGTGAGGGGAGCATTTAAGAAAAGGGGGCTGTGCTGGCTGGTGTGACTCAGTTAATCGGGTGCTGCCCCTGTGCACCTAAGAGTTGCCTATTTGGTTCCCAGTTGGGGCACTTGCCTAGGTTTCGGGCTTGATCGCTGGTAGGGCCAGTGTGGGACAGCGATCCACGTGCTGCTCTCACGTGGATGTTGTTGTGTGTTTTTTTTTAAAGGGGAGAATGATGATTTTTATTTTTTTAAATATATTTTATTGATTTTTTATTTTTTTACAGAGAGGAAGGGAGAGGGATAGAGAGTTAGAAACATCGATCAGCTGCCTCCTGCACACCTCCTACTGGGGATGTGCCCGCAACCAAGGTACATGCCCTTGACCGGAATCGAACCTGGGACCCTTGAGTCCGCAGGCCGACGCTCTATCCACTGAGCCAAACCGGTCAGGGCTCTTATGTGGATGTTGCTCTCTCCCTTTCTCTCTCTAAAAATCAATAAAAATCTTTTTTAAAAAAAAGAAAGAAAAGAGGAATGGCCACCTTCCAAACAAGGAAGGAAACACAAACCATTTTTAAGTTCCACCGAAGACTGCTGGGCCTCGGTATTCCCTAAGGAAGACGGTCTGAAACGCTGACGTCTGCATCAGTCAGGAGGCAACAGACGGCACACTGGCATGAAGATGTACTGAACAGGTTTCATCGGCAAAGGACATAATGATCGAGGTAGGGGTGAGGGTAGGGACCCACACAGGTTAGTGCAGGAATAGGAAATAGTAGAGCACACGCTGCCCTTGATGGGTTGTTGTCTGTGGCAGGAGAGTCCCTCCGTGAAGGTCAGACCGGGAGGAGCAGTGACCTTGGGGACACTCAGCCAGCGAGAGGTGAACTCGCAGGAGCAAGGTGGGAGGATAAATCCGCTCTCCTCACTCGCTTCGTTCTTTCGTCTTCTCTCTGATCAACTCCCCGTTGGGCAAACCTAACCCGCAGCCTGAGAACAGGTGAGCTTTGTCGTGTCCTTAGAATTCGGGGGGGACATTTATGGGCGGAGGAGTGTAGAGAGTGGCCCAGAAGGACAGCAGCCCAGTGTCAGACAAACTGCCCCTGTCTGTCCTGAAGACTGTTCCATTAGAACGAGGAGAGGCCCAGGGACTGTGCTTCTTACGACAGGAATGGTCCCTTCTCCACAGACGGGGCCCTGCAGGGCGTGTTGGGGGTGTTGGAGGGGAAGGTTCCCGTGGGGGGTGTCAGGCTGTAAAGGCAGGTGACCTAACGGAGCAGACGGTGGGTCTTACTGGTGGAGCAGGGTTAGAGGACCCTCTTTGTTCACTGCCCTCGGGGTCGCACCGGGGAACTGACACAGCTGGGCCTAGGCCGGAACCCAGTCCTCGGCGGTGGGGCTCCGAAGCTCTGTGACTGCGGCAGCACCAGCCCGTCCGTCCAGGGCAGGACTGGGAGCCGGGCCTGAGCCTTGCGGCTTCGGCGGATGCTACTTGGTCCTGTGGTGGAATGCACTGTCTGCTTTCTAAAGTCTTTTTTAAAATGTTGATTTTGGAGAAAGAGGAAAGGAGAGGGAAATGTGAGAAAGAAACAACTGATCGTACGCCTCAGCCAGAAACTGAACCAGCAGCCCGGCACATGCCTTGATGGGAATCGAACCATGACTTCCCCAGGCATGGGAAGACGCTCCAACCACCGAGCCACACCGGCCAGGGCATCTCAACTCTTAACTGCATCAAAGGCCCCGATGCGGACAGCTCCCGGGGAGATCAGCCGCAGAGAAGTGGCCTTGGACGGTGAGGCCTTACCTCTGTGGGTGAGGCTCTGGGTGCTGACTTCCCAGCTGATCAGTATATTCTTCCATTTCTACCAAACCAGGAGCTCCCTAAGCAGGGCTGGAGTTCTGTGGAGACTCTAAGTACTGGGAGTCGAACACTGAGTCACAGGCTCCAATCTCAGGACTGACCAATCGGTGAGCTTGGTCAAGTGCATTCATCTTTCTGGCTTTGAATTTTCTGAAATAAAGTAGAAGTTGGAAAGGAGGGTGGGCACTGGATCAGATTATAGCAAGTGATTCTTCCTGTTCTAATGTCCCGTGGGTGTACCCTCTAGAATTGTTCTCGACGTCCACTCTTTATCTCTAGAACATCTAGAGAAACATCGACCAGCTGCCTCCTGCACACCCCCTACTGGGGATATGCCCACAACCAGGGTACATGCCCTTGACCGGAATCGAACCTGGGACCCTTGAGTCCGCAGGCCGACGCTCTATCCACTGAGCCAAACCGGTTAGGGTGACGTCCACTCTTTAAAAATCTTTAGAATGCTCTTAAAATGATGGCTTGAAAAAATTCTGAAGATGACCTGCCTGTGTTGAACAGTTTGTCAGTGGTAGGTAGTGAGTTCTGGGAGAATTTTGAATGTGTTATGTAATATTATAGAAAACTAGAGGCCCCGTCCACGAAATTCTTGCAGTTACGGTCCCTAGGCCTGGCCAGCGATCAGGGTCAGGCCCCGGGGCGGCCAGCGGGACAATCAGGGGGCCCCGCTGGCACCTGCTTTGGCTAGCCTGGGGCCTGCAGGCTGGGGGCAGCTCCTACATTGAGTGACTGCCCCCCTGTTGGTCAGTGCATGTCATAGCAAGCGGTTGAGCGGCCTTAGCATATCATTTGCATATTACACTTTGATTGGTTGAAAGGATAACCAGACGACCAGACACTTAGCATATTAGGCTTTTATTATATAGGATTGCCTCTCAGAATAATTGTATCCTGTCTTTATACCCTCATTCTGAAAAATTACATATTTTCTCCTTCCCTTTGCCTGCCTCCACTTCCCACTACAACATACATTCTTCCCCCATTATTATTCTGGTACTACTTTCTGGCAGATAAACTCTATGGCATGAACCACAGAGCTTTATCTATAAAGGATTTCATATCTGGGATTTGAGAACTTTCAACTGTGGGATTCTCCACTTATTGTCCCCCAGATACATTTTGGAAGCGACTCCAAGTTTTCTTTCTTAGAAATACTATAAAGAAGTTGAAAGAATTTCCTGGTCTGGCTAGCATGTGATAATTTTCTTTTCTTCAGTATAAGGCAAATATGTCAAATACCTACCATCCCATAGTAAATATCACTATTATGAAAATCTTTTCTGTTGCTCAGACTTACTTCAAGGAGTTTTGCAAGTAGATATTAACTAATCATTGAGAGTTAGTATTTGAGTTGAAACCTTGAATAGTGTGCCTTCCTTTCAGTCAGGGATTATATTCTGTTCCTAATCCACATTTTGTGCCATTTCATTTCACTATTTTCTTTTTATGTTTTAAAAATACTACTTGGAGTTATAGACATACTCACCCATACACACTTAGTCTGATCCATCCCCACCTTCCCACCCCACCTCCCTCTTCCCTCGCTCCCTCAGTGCCCCAATGACGCTGGTCACCCACCATGTTCTGCGCCGCCCTCTGGTGGTCAGCGCACATCATAGCGAGTGATCAAACTCCTGAGGGGACACTTTGCATATTAGCCTTTTATATATAAAGATAGATGGATGCCTCCTGTGTTTACTAACATACCTTTGTGTTTAAAACGGATTTCCTCTGCACGGCCATAAGAAAGGATGAAATAGCATCACTTACAACAACACGGATGGACCTTGAGAACATTATGGGAAGTGAAATAAGTCAAACAGAAAAAGCTAAGAACTATATGATTGTACTCATATGTGGAATATAAAACTGAAACTTATGAACACAAACAGCAGTGTGGTGGTTGCAGAGGGAGGGGGTGGGGGGAGAAAGGGGTCCTAATATGAGGTGACAGGAGAAGATTTGAGTTTGGGTGGTGGGCACATGGTCCTATATACAGATTCTGTAAATTAGTAATCCACACATGTAACCTATATGTTCATGCTGATGTCACCCCAATAAAATTTTAAAAAAGTATTTCAAAATAAAAAGTAAAAAAATAAATGGATTTTCTCATGAACTACTTAAGAAAAATGGTAATAGCAGGACTTGTAAATCATCTAAAAATATCAGGTAGAGTAAATAGGACAGATATACATGTTTAGAGAACGTTCAATTCTAGTTGATCTGAATTTTTAAAAAATATTTTTATTGATTTCAGAGAGGAAAGGAGAAGGAGAAAGAGAAACATCAATGATGAGAGAGAATGATTGATTGACTGCCTCCTGCATGCCCCCTACTGTGGATCCAGCCCGAAACTCAGCCATGTGGCCTGACAGGGACCGCCTGGTTCACAGATCAATGCTCAACCACTGGGCTAGTGGATCTGAATTGAACACAATCTTTGATGAAATAATTTGCCAACTTCCTCCACATTTAAAGAGAATAAGCCAGAAAAAAAGATAAAGGACAAAATGGACTAAAAATTTCTTTATTTTTTAAGCTATAAATAATGTAGTGAATATATTTTGATCCATGGAAATAATAACTCCTTTCTACATCAATAGATTAAATATATTTGTCTCTGAGTGATCATATTTTGTGATCTCTCTTATAATTCTGTAAATTTCTAAATGTTTAATAGCAAACTTGAATTATTTTTATGTAAAAAAAGACATTCAGGATTTTGCAGGGGTGGAGAGAAACAGACATGAATCAAAGAATGTGTGTGTGTGTAAATTTACTGGTTCAATCCATCTCTACTGAGCATCCCCTATGTGCTAGGCAATGGAAACACGGCAGTAAACAAAACAGACGAAAGTCCCCTCTTAGAGCTGAAGTGAAGGAGGTTAATAAGATAACTCCATAAGGTCACGCAGTGAGCAGGGCTATGGACAAAACAAAGGAGGGAGGTCAGGGAGGGAGATGGGCTATTTTTGACAGAGAGCAGTCAGGGAGGCCCTTTCTGAAGAGGTGACATTTGTATATCGACTTGAAGATGAGGGAGGAAGTCAAGCAGAGAGCCGGGAGCTGTGGAAAGAGCATTCCAGGCATTGGGCACAGCACATGCAAAGGTCCTGGGGCAGGACCATTGCTGGATTATGAGAACTGTTTGTATGTGTATATATATAGATATATTTTTCAACAGTAACAGGATAATATAAAGTAAAACTCCTCCATCACTTTTTTGTTGTTAATCCTCACCCGAGGATATTTTTCCATTGATTTTTAGAGAGAGTGGAAGGGAGGGGGAGAGAGAAACATCAATGTGAGAGAGACACATCGATTGGTTGCCTCCTGTATGTGCCTCGACCAGGGTCGGGGATTGAGCCTGTAACTGAGGTACGTACCCTTGACCGGAATTGAACCCGGAACCCTTCAGTCCGCAGGCCAACGCTCTAGCCACTGAACCAAACCGGCTAGGGCTCCCCTATCACAAATATATATTTTTATTGATTTCAGAGAGGAAGGGAGAGGGAGCGAGAGATAGAAATATCAATGAGAGAGAATCATTGATCGGCTGCCTCCTGCATGCCCCCTACTGGGGATCGAGCCTGAAACCCAGGCATGTGCCCTTGGCCGGAACCGAACCCGGGCCCCTTCAGTCCGCAGGCTGACGCTCTATCCACTGAGCCAAGCCGGCCAGGGCTCCCCTATCCCTTTTAACAGCTGTGTAGTAACCCAAGCAGGTGCACAAAGTGGTATCTTTAATGAAGCCCCGATTCCACATCCTTGTGCAATCCCCTCCAGGTGGGTGTGAGTGGGGCCAATGACTCATTTCTAACCAATGGAATTTAGCAAGGGATGGAATGTTACTTCTGAGAGAAATTAGGTTACATAAGATTGCAACTTCGGTTTTGCTGGTTCTCTCTTTCTCTTTCCTCCCCCCGCCCCCTTCCTCCTTCCCTCTCTCTCTCTCTCCTCTCTGTGGCTCACCTCAATGCCTGCCCTGGTAAAGAAGACCCCCCCCCTCCCCCCCCAGGGAACTGAGGGCAGCCTCTGGCTAACAGCAGTTGAAGGACTGAATGCTGCTCGCAGACTCGCAGCCCAGCCTTCAGATGCGAGTACCACCACCGGGCGTCTCCATGAATGCTGTCTATGAGACCCTGAAGCAGGCACCTAGCTAAGTCCCGCCCGCCCGTGTTCTTTTTGCTGTTGTTGTTAATCCTCACCCCAGGGTATTTTTTCCCATTGATTTTTAAAGAGAGTGGAAGGAAGGGAGGGAGGGGGAGAGAGAGAGAAACATTGACATGAGAGAGGCACATCGATTGGTTGCCTCTTGCACACGCCCCGACCAGAATCAAAACCACAGCCCTTCGTTCATTCGTTGGCCCACGCTCTACCCAATGAGCCACACCGGCCAGGGCCAAGCCTGTATTCTTGATCCCCAGACACTGTGAGTAGTCATGTCTTGCTTGAAGCCTCTAATTTTGGGCTCATTTCTTACGCAGCCAGAGATGACTAAGAGCCTGGATGACTTCCTGTCTGCTCCTAGGAAGGCAGAGAGGCAGAGGGCTCAGAGGGGAGGTGGGTTTCTCTGGCTGGGGCACCAGGTGGGACGGGGAGAGTGCAGTTTGGGTTTTGCTGGCAGGACAGTGGGAGCCAGGGGTCTGGGGCAGGTGGGATGGGGTGAATCTGGGTTCAGATAGGCCTGTTCTGGTCGTGAGGGAACCGAGCTGTCGGGGAGCAGGACTGGAGGAGGTGCGGGCCAGGTCTGGGACCCCAGGAGCCTCCTGTTTCCGCGGCCCTGACTCCCTGTGAGTTGTCCATGTCCCCATTCTCTAAACCCCTCCCCTCTCTCTGCTTGTCCCTTTGCTGCTGGAGACGGGAGCGGAATTATATTTTAATAACTTCTTGTTTTTCCTGCACCACATTCCGTGTGCACTGGGCTAAATTTAAAATCAGAAGAATGTGGGGTGATCATGTTCACTCCCGCCCCCCGTGGGGGAGATAAAGCCTCCATTCAGGTGCTGCTTCCCTAAGGGACACCAGGGTGGGGTGGGGGCCTTTGCTGAGTGACAGGTATGAATTGGGAGAATTCATACCCGAATCCTAGTTGCCTGTTCCCTGGAGCTTGACCCTGAGCCTCCCCATCTGCGCCACCTCTGGGTCCCCCATCACAGCCCTGGTCACCCTGCCCTGGAACCACCTGTGTGTTTGTCGCCTCCTCAGGGTCTTCACTCTTTTTTTTTTCTTTTTTCCCTGAGCCTCCCCATCTGCGCCACCTCTGGGTCCCCCCTCACAGCCCTGGTCACCCTGCGCTGGAACCACCTGTGTGTTTGTCGCCTCCTCAGGGCCTTCACTCTTTTTTTTTTTTTAAAATATATTTCTATTGGTTTCAGAAAGGAAGGAAGAGGGAGAGAGATAGAAACATCCACGATGAGAGAGAATCACGGATCGGCTGCCTCCTGCAAGTCCCCCACTGGGGATCGAGCCCACAACCCAAGCATGTGCCCTTGACCAGAATCGAACCCGGGACCTTTTAGTTTGCAGGCCGATGCTCTATCCACTGAGCCAAACCGGCTAGGGCAGGGCCTTCACTCTTGCTGCTCCCTCTGCCGGGCACACCTTTCCCACACAAATCTAGGGCTGGCTTCCCCCTTAGGTCTCAGCTCAAATGTCCCCTCCTCTGGGAAGCCCTCCCAACCACCCCAGCTCCAAAAGCTGCCTCGCAGCTCTCTGTGCGGTCATCTCCTTGCATTTCCTTTACAGGACGTCATCCCTGGGATCCTCCGAGGCTAGTGATGGCCATTGATGACGTACAATGGAAGGAACTTGGCTGCCCAAACAATCCCAACTCCAAACGACCGGCTTGTAGAGACCTGCCCATCCCCCTCACCTTCCGTATTATTCTCCCCAAATAATTCACTATCACTCAGAAAACATGTTTTAAGTGGCTACTGCACTGAACCATGTACCCTGCAGTTCCCAGCCCTGTCACTATTAACTCCTACCCTTCCCCCCACGTCGTAACGGCCTGGAGTGGGGCTGGAACCTGCTTTGTGCCGGCAGGTGCAGAATGACTGCTGGGTTTCCTCATTCCCCACCGCTGCCTCCAGGCCTTGGTGAAGCGGTGCCTCTGCCTGGAGCGCCCCTCTGCTCCCTGCACCCATTTAAATCCCCCACTGCTCTTTCTTCATCATAATCAGTTAATTTTAATTTTGAGAAACTAAAAGTGCAAAGACAAATACAGCACACACCTGTGCCTCTCCCATCAGGACTGACAGTGAATGGTTAACACTTGGCGGGTTTGCCTCAGATCTATTTCATTAACAAACAAACAAACAAACAAACAAGCCCTGGCTGGTGCTGTGCAGTGGTTAGAGCTCGGGCCCACCCACCCAAGGGTCGCAGATTCAATTCCTGGTCAAAGGCACATACCTTGGTTGCAGGTTTGCTCCCCGACGCCCCTGACCCCCTCATCAGGGTGTGCGCGGGAGGCAACCGGTCGATGTATCTCACATCAATGTTTCTCTCTCTCCCCCTCCTCCCTTCTACTCTGTGAAAAAACAATGGGAAAAAATATCCTCAGGTGAGGATTAAAAAAAAACCACAAACAAAACATTAGAACTAAATATGAAGTCTCATTTGATCCCCAGCTCCATTCCCACATTTTTATACATTTATATACCCATGCTTGTGCATAAAAACAGACATTAATGTACGCACATGGCACATATAATTGTGCAACTTTTTTTCCCCACTCAATATTTAATTTTCACTCCCTGGGTAATAAATAGGCAGTTTAGACAGACATGAGCAGAGCAAGGATGATGATGATGGGGCAGGTACAGAAGGTCCCCAGGGGGGAAGTCCCGGGTGCCCAGCAATGGACAAAACTGGGGAAGCAAGGACCTCACACCCAGGGCACCTCTCCTCCCCCAGCGGATCGCTGGTCCTGCGGTTTAGGCCTCCTGGCCTTAAAGTTACTCTCTCGATCATTTATATACCCATGAACAGCGAAGAGGATTACTTTGTGCATAAAAACAGACATTAATGTATGCACATGGCACATATAATTGTGCAACTTTTTTTCCCCACTCAATATTTAATTTTCACTCCCTGGGTAATAAATAGGCAGTTAGACAGACGTGAGCAGAGCAAGGATGATGATGGGGCAGGTACAGAAGTTCCCTAGGGGGGAAGTCCCGGGTGCCCAGCAATAGACAGAACTGGGAATCCACTGAGCCAAACCGGCTGGGGCAGGGCCTTCACTCTTGCTGCTCCCTCTGCCAGGCACACCTTTCCCACACAAATCTAGGGCTGGCTTCCCCCTTAGGTCTCCGCTCAAATGTCCCCTCCTCTGGGAAGCCCTCCCAACCACCCCAGCTCCAAAAGCTGCCTCGCAGCTCTCTGTGCGGTCATCTCCTTGCATTTCCTTTACAGGACGTCATCCCTGGGATCCTCCGAGGCCATGACTGACATCAGAACCAGCTGCATTGACTAATGAGCCCCTGCCCTGCTGCTGACAACGAGTGCAGACCACAACCCTGAGAGGACACAGCTGGAAAGCTGGCGCATCTTCTACTGAGATCCTCCCTGAGGCCTCCCATATTCTCACCTTCAAGAGAAATATAAATATCCCCAACGCAGAGGACCCAGCTCAAACTCTCCCTCTGGGAACCATCCTCCTCTTCTTCCCCCACAGGCCACATCTCATAAACCCTCAGGGACCAGGGGGGCCACGGGCAGCGGCAGCTCATCCCAGGCTATCGCCCCCTTTCCTCTGACTTCCCCGTGAGCCATGGCAGCCCAGCCCGGCTCTCCTGTGCTTCTTCCGTGCTAAGCCCGTCCTTGTCTCATGGTCCTGAGTGTGCTCTTGCTGCGGCCAATACCTTCTTGCTTGCTCTGCTGCCTTGTGTCTCCTGACTGAAATCTCTCCTTCAAGAGGACAAGGACCGAGGTCTCGTCTTCTCGCCAGTAACACCTGCCTTCAAATCCAAGCTCTGCCAGGCACGGGCTCTGTGGTTTTGGGAAAGTTACTTAATCTCGCGTGCCTCGGTTGCCTTATCTAGCATATACCAGTCGCTGTATCTCACATCAATGTTTCTCTCTCTCCCCCTCCTCCCTTCTACTCTATGAAAAAAAACAATGGAAAAAATATCCTCAGGTGAGGATTAAAAAACACACACACAAACAAAACATTAGAACTGAATATGAAGTCTCATTTGATCTCCAGCTCCATTCCCACATTTTTATACATTTATATACCCAGGAACAGCGGAGAGGATTATTTTGTGCATAAATCTCTCTTGAAGGAGAGATTTCAGTCAAGAGACACAAGGGTAATATGCTAATTAGAGCAGATATCTATCCGGACGTCCTTCCAGACAAAGCCATGCTGTCGGGGGCTGAGGCAGAGGCGGTTAGGGGTGACCAGGCTGGCAGGGGAGGGCAGTTAGAGGTGATCAGGCAGGCAGAGGAGTAGTTAGGGGCGATCAGGCAGGCAGGCAGAGTGGTAGGGGCAATCAGGCAGGCAGGCAGGCAGGTGAGCGGTTAGGAGCCAGCAGTCCCGGATTGCAAGAGGGATGTCCGACTGCCGGTTTAGGCCCACAGGGATTGGGCCTAAACCGGCAGTTGAACATCCCCCAAGGGGTCCCAGATTGGAGAGGGTGCAGGCCGGGCTGAGGGACCACCCCCATGCATGAATTTTGTGCACCAGGCCCCTAGTCTAGTATAGTAGTCACTATTGTTGAGTAACAGAATATTCTGAAACTGAACAGTTTAAAACAACAAATAAGTATTATCTCCTAAATTTCCCAGGGGCAGGATCTGAGGGTGGTGTATCTGGATGTTCTGGCCTGGGCATTGGCAGGCACCCAGCTGGGCCTGGAGGAGCCACCTCCAAGGTGGTGCACGCACATGGCTGTGGGCAGGAGGCCCAGTTCCTGTCCGCGTGGACTTCGCCAGAGTGAGGCTTGAACACCCTGCCAATATGGCGACCGGCTCCCGCTCCCCTCGCCCCAATTCAGTGCTCAAGGAGGAAGCGGGAGCGCGTTTTATTCTGACCTAGAGGCACACATGGCGCTGCTGCCTTATTCTGTGCATGGAAAGCAAAGCACCAAGTCCAGCCCTCCCTCAAGGAGAGGGGCGTTAGGCTCCCCTGTGGGAGAAATTGTCAAATTCACGGACACGTGTTAAAGCTGCCACATTTGAGAAACATAAATGCTAATCCTCCCTAATTCTTAGGGTGGTTTTCCGAGGGATGGTGCATGTTATCACAGAAAGTGCTTAATGCAGTGCCTGGCACACAGCAGGTGCCCAATTAATGTTAGAAATTATTATTGTGCCCAGTCAGCGTGCTCAGTGGCTGAGTGTCAACCCATGAACCAGGAGGTCAGGGTTGGAGTCCGAGGGCACGTGCCCAGGTTGTGGGCTCAGTCCCCAGTAGGGGGCGTGCAGGAGGCATCCGATCAATGATTTCTTCTCATCATTGATGTTTCTATCTCTCTCTCCCTCTCCCTTTCTCTCTGAAATCAATAAAAATATATTAAAAAAACAGATTTGTAAAATAAAAAAGAAATTATTATTGTATTAATCTAATTAATTCCCACACTATTCCATCATTTGAATATGCCTTCATTCATTTATCTGTTCTCTTGTTGATGCATTTTTTAAAATATGTTTTTATTGATTTCAGAGAAGAAGGGAGAGGGAGAGAAACATCAGTGATGAGAGGGAACTATTGATCCACTGCCTCCTGCACACCCCCCGCTGGGGATCAAGTCCACAACCCCGGGCATGTGCCTTAACTGGGAATTGAACCGCAACCTCCTGGTTCATAGATTGACACTCAACCACCGAGGCACACTGGCTGGGCTTGTTGATGCATTTTTAGGCTAATTCTTGGTTTTTGATGTTATGCTGCTGCTGTGAACAGTTTTACACGTCTCTTTATGCACTTGGCAAAGTATTTCCTCTAAGGAGTATGGCTAAAAACGGAATCGCTGGGGCACTGGGTATGTGCACTCAGAAGCATCAATCCTCCTCCATCATCTCTCCATCTGTCCCCAAAACAACAGCTCAACAGCATGTGCGAATGCCTCAGAGCCTTTGCACGCGCTGTTCCCTCTGCCTGGAACACTCTTCCTGCAGAAATCCGCACGTTCCCTCTCACCTCCTTTAGGTCTCTGCTCAAACGTCACCTCCTCAGAGGTGCCTTTATGAACAAACACTGTTCCTCTGGTAGCCTGCTTCTTTATCGATGAGAGAATTCGCACCTGCCACTGCATTCTGCATTTTATTCGATTGCTTATTGTGCACCTTTTCCACTGGAATGTCAGTTCCACGAGGGCAAGGGTTTTTGTCAATTTTCTCTACTGCTACCTCCCCAGAAGCCAGAACAGGGCCTGGCACACAGTAGGCATTCAGTACATGCTGGTTGAACAGCGTCAGGGCTGGGTAGAGCTCTCCAGGGTCCTGACACCGTCACTCTCCCCCTTGGGTTCCATCCTGCTCTCCCCTGAGCTAAAATCGAGGTGTCAGCAGGATTGCAGTCCTTCTGGGGGCGCTAGGGGAGAACCCTCGCCCTTGCCTTTTCCAGCTCCTACAGGCTTCCTGCATTGCTGAGCCCTCGGCCTCTTTCTCCTGCAAAGGTTGGTCACGTCTTTCTCAAACGGTATCGCTGTGGTTCTTGGCTTCTGTGGTCACGTTTCAGACGCTGACACTCATGCCTCCCACTCATGACAACCCTGTGCCCACATTGAGCTCGCCCAGATAATCCAGGACCCCTTCCCTATCTCCACATCCTTAACTTAATCGCACCTGCAAAGTCACTTCTGCCACGTAAGGTGACACGTTAATGGCAGGAGGAAAGCTGGCGCATCTTCTATTGCGAACCTCCCCTGAGGCCTCCCCTAAGAGGTGCACAGGGTCTGGAGATTAGGGTGTGACATTTTGGGGTGGGGGCGATCATTATTCTGCCAACCACAGGAGATGCGGACATGGATACATTCATTCATTCTATAAACACTTACTGAGCGCCTATTGTATGCCAAACTACCCTAGGTGCTGGAGACACATCAGGGAACGAGGTAGACAATATTCTGGCTTTCATGGAACATAGTGAGAGAGACAGACAGGAAACACATGGACAAAACAGACAACATCTGAAGCTGACTGTCAGGGAGGGTCTGCCTGGGGGTGAAGTCTCAGTACCTGGTCCTAGAGTCTGTTCCAGCGTCGCGCAAGGTACTGTGTGCTTTGAGTTCAGAAAAAACATGACTTTAGGGGGTGATCGACGTGGCAGGAAATAATATCGAACTCCAGGCGCAAAGAGACCCCTCTTAAATGTCACTTCCATCTTTTCCAGTCTCATTGGGTCCTGGGGGAGGGGGTCTGCAACACTTTCCACCTGTAACCCCACTACACAGGGTCAGCGCTTCTGAAGGCAGCAGTAGCCAGTGAGACTCAGATTAAATTGCATTTCCAGTTACCGCCGCCTGTGGCGTGAGATGCTGATATTTTCACCTTTGTGATAAAAAAAGAGACTTTAAAAAACGAATACATTTATTTTTTTAAATTTTTTAAAAATTGATTTCAGAGAGGAAGGGAGAGGGAGAGAGGCAGAAATATCAATGATGAGAAGGAATCGGTGCCTCCTGCACTCCCCACACTGGGGATCAAGCCCACAACCGGGCATGTGCCCTGACCTGGAATCGAACCTTGACCACCTCCTGTGGTTTATAGGTTGACACTCAACCACTGACCCACGCTGGCTGGGCTACATTTATTTATTGATGTTCCAAATGTGAGCAGGTTTAAACAAGTATGGATATGAGGAAAATGGAAAGAAACCATTTGGCATAGATTTGGAAATGTTACCTGTCCGTTTTACAGATGGGGAACAGAGGCCCAGGTGAAGGGGAGAACTCCAAAGGGGGTGGTGGTGAAGGCGCAGAAGGCGTCCCACCGTCTCCACCCCTCAGCCATCTGTCAGCAGGAATCTCCTCCCTCCACACCCTCCGTTGATGTGAAGGAGATTCTCTATAAAGAGCTTCGGAAACAGCTTCCCGGGCAGAGGGAACAGCCCGTTCAAAGGCCCTGCTTAGAGTATTGAAGGAACAGCAAGGATGGCCATAGGTCTGGAACAGTGAGTGAGGGCAGAGAGGGAGGAGGTGAGGGCAGAGGGGGGACACAGGCAGGCTGTGTAGGACCTTGTGGGGCTTTTACTACTAGGGAGGTGGGAGCCCTGCAGGGCTGCGCCGTTCAAAGGCCCTGCTTAGAGTATTGAAGGAACAGCAAGGATGGCCATAGGTCTGGAACAGTGAGTGAGGGCAGAGAGGGAGGAGGTGAGGGCAGAGAGGGGACACAGGCAGGCTGTGTAGGTCCTTGTGGGGAGGATTTGGGCTTTTACTACTAGGGAGGTGGGAGCCCTGAAGGGCTGCAGGCAGAGGAGGGGACCTGACCTGACTCTCCTGCTCACAGGCACCCCCTAGCGGCTGCAGGGAGAATGAATCGAAGGGAGAGTGCAGTGGCTGAGTGGCTCAGTGGTGAGCAGCTGTGTCTCCCCAGGCAAGCGGATTCCTTCTCTGGGGTACGTTTCTTTATCTGCTTAAGGGAGCCTGTAACAATGCCTTCCTCCAGACCGTGGCAGGGGCTCTGAGATAATGTGTAGAGGATGCTCGTTGCCCCAGATTCTGGCCGGGTGTGGGGCTGCTGAGTTACCATCTTATCATGTCAGCGTTTGGCTAACACACCTCCCCGAGGTGGGAGGATGAGGTCAGCAGCACCCCCTGCTCGGGCCCAGATGAAGTCATCAGGACAGATAGGCAGGTGTGAGGACTGCAGAGGAAACAGATTTCCCACCTAAGCCCTATGTCCCCGGACAAGTGAGGATGAGCAAACCAACCAGGACATCACAGGCTGTTGGGCCTAATCTTCAGCACACCCTGCTGCCCAGGAGCCCTCTCCTGCAGGAAGCCCTCCTGGATTGCCTTGACCCTCTGGTTGCAGGAACCCAGTGGAGGCAAGGTCTCAGGGAAATAGTCAGGGACCCCAGAGAGGCTGACCAGACTGAACTATGGGAGGGAAGGACAGTCCGAGAAGAGAACGGAAGTACTCCCAGGATGAAGGGAAGCACTGAGCTGGGCAGAGAGGATGGCAGGTCTGGGTTTGATTCCCAAATATGGGTGTAGATTTCTCTTGTTTTTCCACTAATGACCTTTTTTTTTTTTTTTCCTGTTCCAGGGTCCAACCCAGGATCCCACTTTGCTCTGAGTGTCCCACTGCCCGTTAGGATAGCACGATGGTAATTTTTAAATAATTTGCATAATTCCTGCTTCGTGCTTCACCGGGAAGTCAGCTCCATGAAGGCAGTGCATTTGGTCTGCTGTGTTCCCCGATGTGCCTGGAACAGTACCTGGTATAAAGTAAGTGCTCACTAAACACACGTGGGATGCATGAGTTCGTGGGTGGGACAGGCCAGAGCCCGAATTCCTCCCCTGGGTTCCCGTGGACACCTGGCGGCTTTGGACAGGTGATAGTACCAGTCCACAGGGGTTGACCTTCCCAGACCCACAATGCCCTGCAGTTCAGCCTGGTGGGGACAATCAGCCCTGGTGGAGAGAAGAAGCTGAGGCTGACAGACAAAGTCACCTGGGCCCAAACCAGAAACTGATTCAGGAGCTGGACTTGCTCCCTCGTGGAACCATCTCGCCTGCTGCGTCTGGGCGTGCGAGGAGGGCTCCCAGGTGGAGGGAACCGCTCACCAGGAGAACATTCAACACTTCAGCCCTTTCACAGGATCCTACGCCTCCTTCCCATGCCTGGGGCTCCTGGGCGCAGCAAAGAAAACCCCCCACGCTAATAACCAGTCCTCACGGGCACTCACTCTCCATTCAGCACCTCCTGCCTCCGCCCAGCCCTCGGCTGCTGCCCTGCAAGGTGAGTATCAGGAGTCTGATTTGAAGATGGGGAAACCGCTCAGGGTGGCCCTGCGCTCTGACCGAGGTCAGCAAGCCAAGAACAGAAAGGGCCTCCTGCCTGCTTCTCCCATGGCTGGCTCCTGCTCTCACTTAAAGTTTTAGCTCAGTTGTCACCTCCCCCTGGAAGCTTCCCTGGCCCCAGGCGTGGTCAAGTGACTAGTCTGGGCTCCCACAGCTGCCTGTGTGTCCCTGGTCACAGCCCGGACTTGGCGGCCTGTGTATGTGTCAGGCCTCTGCTGAGCCTGCTGTGTCCGCCGAGTTTTACAAGTCTCTGGAGCTGGTGCTGTGACTGCACCCATTTTCGAGATAAAGGAACTGAGGCTCCACAAAATGAAGTTTTCTCCCGCTAAGAACGCTGTGGGGCTCACCACCCTCAGCAGCAGTAGCAGCAGCAGATCAGGCCACCCCTCCCCACCACACACACCCACATACGCACGTGCACACAGGCCCCGACGGGAGTTTATCTCCCCAGACACCGGCCTCCCACACGCAGGCAGCCAGCAGGTGGCTGCTCCGCTGACACTTGTAAATGCATCCTCCCGCTGCGGCCCCACTTGCTCCTTTGCTCAGCGTTCAGCGGGGAGGAAGGTGTAGGGAATGGGGCAAGGCAGGCAAAGGACGGAGGCTGTTTAGGACCTTCCCACCCACTTGTCTTCTGCCTCCCGTTAGCAGAGGGGAGGAGAGGGGTCACCTGGCCTCTGACCCTGACCTCAGGTTGAGCCAGTGACCTCAGAGATGCTGACAGCCCCCCCCCCCCCCCCCCCCCCAGTGCTCTCGGGGAAGTTCTGTGAGACCTTCTGGCCTGTGGGGGCTCCAGCAAGCTTCCACCCCCCTCATCCTGTCCCCCTTTGGGTCCGCCCACTCTTTCTTTCTTTTGTTTTCTTTTTTTAAAATACATTTTTATTGATTTTAGAGAGGAAGGGAGAGATAGAAACATCAATGATGAGAGAGAATCATTGATCAGCTGCCTCCTGCACGCCCCTGGAGATCAAGCCCACAACCCAGGCACGTGCCCTGACTGGGAATCGAACCATGACCTTCTGGTTCATAGGTCGACACTCAACCTCTGAGCCAAGCAGGCTGGGCCCACTCTCTTTCTTCAGTGGCCTTGGGAGGCGTCTCGCCCCACAGATAAGATGGGCTGGGGACAGATGGATTAAGGACATGGGGGAGTTACCACTGGGCTTGGAGCGTAGGAGGGGGTTGTTATGGCCACCGCCACCACTGGCCCCCCACAGCTCCTGGGCAGCGGGGAAGCCGCCAGGCGAGGGCCGCCCGGAGGATCCCGGAGAAAATCCTCCCACACGGGGGTCCCATTGCTCAGCGACGAGGCAGAGGCAGAGAAGAGGCCCTCTTTCTCGGGGTCACACAGTCCGGCAGGGTGCAAGGCCTGATTCTGGGGTGCCGGCGACACTGGATGGGTTTAGGGTCTGGGGTAGCTTGGACTTGGGACCCTTCCCGGCATGCAGATCCAGACCACTTTAGCCACCTCCTCCTGTGAGAGAGGTCGCTACTGGGCCAGCTGTGGGCAACGCACGCCCCCTGCTGCACACGGCGGGAAGCGGCACAGCCATGACCCCAAGACCCGAGCTGAGCCTCTAACCCAGTGGTTCTCAACCTTCCTAATGCCGCGACCCTTTAATACAGTTCCTCATGTTGTGGTGACCCCCAATTTCATTGTTACAAATTGAACATAATTAAAGCATAGTGATTAATCACAAAAACAATATGTAATTATATATGTGTTTTCCGACGATCTTAGGCGACCCCTGTGAAAGGGTCGTTCGACCCCCAAAAGGGTCGCGACCCACAGGTTGAGAACCGCTGCGGGCCCCGGTCTGTTCTTCACTAGGCTCAGGAACACCCCCCCTACCCCCCGCTCCCCGCCCCGTTCCCTGGCCTTCTGGGGGCAACCCCTGGGATGTCCAGGCCACTCAGAAGAGCTGTACACATTACACCCAACTCAGACTGTCCCAGGTTCTAATCCCACCTCTGTCATGACCTGCTTCTTCTGAGCCTCAATGTCATCATCTGTGAAATGGAACACCTGTAGCCCCTTGCAGGGTTGCTGTGAGGATTCGATGACTTAATTTATGCAAAGTGCTAATAGTGACTGGCACATAATAGGTGCTCAATAAATATTAGTTATACTATTGTTGCTATTATTACCAGATGTGGCGCTGGACCCTTTCTTAAAAAACAAAACAAAACAGTTTTATTGAGACATAATTTATGCAATTCACTCTTCTAAAGTACACAATTCAGTGTTTTGGTATATTACATTATTCATTTCTAAAATTATGGTAAATATACAACATAACATTTATCACTTTAACCATTTTAAGTGTACAGTTCAGTGGTATGAAATACATTCACATTGTTGTGTAATTATCACCACCATCCAGAACTTTCTCATCTTCCCAAACTGAAACTCCGTCCCCATTAAACACACACTCCCCACCCACCTTCCCCAGCTCCTGGCTCCCACCACCTACTTTCTGTCTCTATGCATTTGACTCCTCTAGGGACCTCCTGTGAGTAGAATCACACAGTATTTATCCTTTTGTGTCTGACTTATTTTACTCAGAATCATGTCCCCAAGGTTCATCCAAGTTATGGCAGGAGTCAGAATTTTCTCTCTTCTTCAGGCTGAATAATATGCCATTGCATTGATGAGCCACATTGTGCTTCTTCATCACCTGTGGACGGACACAGGTGGTTTCCACCTTTTGACTATTGTGACTAATGCTGCTATGAAGCTATCTATTTGCGTCCCTGCTTTCAACTTCATTGGGTAGATACCTGTGAGTGGAATTGCTTGGTCATATGCTAAGTCTATGACTAACTTTTTAAGGAACCACCAAACTTTTCCACAACAGCTGCACCATTTTATATCCCCCCACCACTATCAATGTTCAAAGTTCTAATTTCTTCACATTCTTGTGAGCACTAAAAAAAAAAAAAAAATCCCCACCAGAGGATAGGATATGTTTATTGATTTGAGAGAGAGAGAGAGAGAGAGAGAGAGAGAGAGAGAAACATTGATGCGAGAGAGAAACAGCTATCAGTGACCTCCCATACCCACCCCACCCAGGAATCAAATCTGCAACCCGGGCATGTGCCCTGACTGGGAATCGAATCATGGCCTCCTGGTTGATAGGTCAACTCTCAACCACTTTAGCCGGGCAGAACCTGCATTTAAAAAAAATATTTTTATTGATTTCAGAGAGGAAGGGAGAGGGGGAGATAGAAACATCAATGATGAGAGAGAACCATTGATTGGCCTCCTGCACTTTGATTGGCTGCCTCCTGCACGCCCCCTACTGGGGATCGAGCTCGAAACCCAGGCACGTGCCCTTGACCAGAATTGAACCCAGGACCCTTCAGTCTGCAGGTCATCGCTCTATCCACTGAGCCAAACCAGCCAGGGCAGAACCTGCATTTTTGATTCATTATCTTATTTGTGGCCCTGTAGGCTTTTTTATCCTCCTGTCACAGATGTGGAAAATGGAGGCTCGGAGAGATGAACGCTTGGAGGCAGATATTGACAAAGCTGGGACTGAACCCACCTCAGTCACACTCCACACCTGCTCATGCCCAGCAGCGCTCATCGAATCAACCTGCTGTGGGTTGATGAGGTGCTAAAATGGCTCCCTCTGCCTCTGTGACCCCCACTAGCTACCCTGATCCATTTCGTAATTTGGGGCTCAGGGACATGAAGAGATGGATTTAGGTCTTAACCAGGGGCCAATCTGACACCCAGGGAACGCTTGGCAATGACTGGAGACATTTTTGTTTGTCACAACTTGGGGGGAAGGGGCTACCTTGGCACTGAGTGGTGGAAGCCAGAGATGCTGCTCAGCATTCCGCAGTGCACATGGTGCACCCCCCTCCGGCCCCCGCCCCCAGGAATTACCGCCCCAAATGTCAGGAGTGCCGAGGATGAGACAGCCTGGCTTAGAGAGAGAGGGGGACCTAGCCGGGGGTGAGAAGAGGTAGGACAGGCAGGCCTAGGTTTGAAACTGCGTCCCTGCCACTGGTGCCTGCATGTCCTCGGGCAGTTCACTTCCTCTCTCTGGGCCTCAGTTTCCCTCTCCAAAACGGAATAAAGAAACATTTCATTTATTTGGGCCTCAGGCGGTCTGTGCCATAGTTCCCTGTCCCCCACCCCCACCCCCCCATGTGCAGGACAGGACTAGGCACTCAACAAACATTTGTTATCTGCCGGCCGCCCCTGACTCCAGCTGCAACTGGGCCCTGGGTTGGGGCTGCAGAGGAAACAGGAGCAAGGGAGCTGGGAGCCGCTCCAGGGCCCAGTTCCCAGGACTCACAGCTGCATCCTCGCGGGGGGTGGGGGGCGGGTGGAGGGGATGCCCAGCTGGCCCTGCCGCCCCACCTGCTGGCGGCCAGGAGGCTCCTTCCCAGGGAAGTTGAGGCTGGCTCTGGGGGTCCCCTGGTGGGATCTCCAGGGCCTGTCCACCCCGCCACTGCCCAAACCTCACCGGACAGTTTATGAGCAACCCGGGACGATCGATCTTCAGCCCTGGGTCAGGGTCAGCCCGCCTCGGGTACTGGAATCTGCATTTTTAAGGGGCTCCCAGGTGATTCCGATGTAAAGGGTTCCTTGGTTGTATTTTAAGAAACAAGCTTCTACCCAAATTCCTGTTACCCAGGTGGGTAAACTGAGTCCCGTAGGGAGGAAGGGTCCTGCCCAGAACTGCACGGTTGATGTTTTTCTCTTTGGCTCTGAGCCTTCCTCTCCCCCGGGTCTCTTTGTTTTTGACTCTGTCCCCTTCCTCCCCTCTCTTCCGACGGCCCCGGTCCGGGGCGCCCCCAGCATCCGGCCGGTTTTGCGATTCCGGAGGAATCCCCCAAGCCGCCTGGCCCCGCCCCTAGCCCCGCCCCCCGCGGCGGTGACCTG
>NW_005354255.1:184901-188929 GCF_000412655.1 Myotis brandtii | reverse complement strand
CCTTTCCCGGGGCTGCCTGGCCGCCCTCCGTCTCTCCCGCCACGTCGTGCCCCTGCAAAGCCCGCTGCCCGGTCCGCCTGTACTCCTGCCTGGGTCTCCCTCTCCCTCTCCTCTCCCTCTCCCTCGGTCTCGGACCCTCTTCTGCTGCAGGGTTAGGGGGAGGCACAGTGGGTCTGAACTGCCCCCACGGGCATAGAGAGCGCCCCCCCACCCCCCGCCATGGGTACTCTGATGGACTCTACTCCTTGCACCTGGCGCCAGGTGCTGGGGCCAGATTCCAGGCTCCTGGGAGAGCCAGGCCCAGGCCCACCTACACCCGCCCCCTAGGAGCTCCCCGGTGGCCTGAAGCCTTGGCCTCAGTTTTGCCAGCTGTGAACTGGGACGGTCACCCGCTGAGGTAATTGGCAGGTGAGCTGACCCAGATCTGCCGGCTTCACGGCCTCCTCCATCCTGGGGCCCCTCCGGGAGCAGGGGCAGCCCCAGGTGTACACGGGTCTCCATGGTTACCTCCCGAGTAGTCTGAGCCCAGCTGGAGGCGGTGAAGGCCCTGAGGGGCTGCAGATGGGCGAGAGCAGTTGTGCAAGTGGTTGGGGAGTTCAGACCTTGGGATCTGACAAACCTGCTTCCCACTCTGCCGCTCACAGATGACTTGGTTCTCCCAGCCTCCGTTTCCTGTCTGAATAATGGCAGGAACGTGACTCCTGGGGCTGAGTGCTGCCTCCAGGGTTAAATGCAGGAATGTGAGTCTCCTTCATGTCCTCAGGCACTTCCCTTCCCTTCCCTGGGCCTCAGTTTCCCCCTCCACAATGGAACAGAGAGGCATTTCTCCTGGCCCTCACATCCTCCCACTTTCCCTCTCCCTAGCTGACCAGGCACACAGCCTCCACCTTCACACCCAGGCATCGTCTTGCCTCAGGGCCTATGTACACGCCCGTTTCCCCCACCACCATGCCAGGCCCACAATGTCAATTTTAAAACATAACAAGTTGCCTAGATGGGCTGGGCCAAGGGCTGGGCAGCTGGGAGGGGTGGAGGAGGGCCGGCCCAGGACGCGGTACCTATGGAAACCATAACAAAGAGCTACAGCCCGGGCCACACAAACACCTGGGCTGTGCTTCTCGCACTTGGCAGGCTCCGTGGCCTGGGACACCGGCGGCAGGTGAGTGCCCAGGCCCGTGGGGGTCTTGAATCCCATTCTGATGGGGATCAGGCAGGGGGTCCCTAAGAGAAGAAATTAGGCAGGTGCAGATTTGAGGCCCCATGGTGTCCCCTCCTGCTGCCTCCTGCCGTGTAGCCCTGGGTGTGTCTGAGGCCTGGGCAGGTGAGGGGCCTTTTGGCTGCTTGGTCGTCTAATGAGGTGGATGTAGGAGGCCTCAGCGTCTCTGTCTGTCAAATGGGGCCACAAGACGGTGCCCAGGAAAAACCAGCTGTTGGCATGGAAACAGCCACACTTAGAGGCAGATGCTGACTAATAACTCATGCTGGTCTGGGTTCAGCCCCAGGTGTGATACACCGAGAGCTGGGAGCCGAGAGCTGGCAGGACGAGGCCCAGCTCCACAGCATACACACACACCTTCTTTGGGATGCCTCTACGCCCCTCCCTGAGATGACCTCCCCTGGAATCCCACCCTCCTGAGCTTCCATGGAGGGACCACAGGCTGAGTCCTTGAGATCTTCTAAGGCCTTGTCCTCCAGGCCTCAGTTTCCCCTTACGTCCAGTGCGGTGGTGGTGGTTGGGAGCGTCCACCTGGGGGAGCCCCCCTCCAGAGAGGCTGCTGCTGTGCTACCATGTAACCGTGGGATAACTCTGTCTCTGGGTCTCAGTTTCCCAGGCTGAACAGCGGGGCCCAGGAATGAGATCTCTATGACCCTCTGAGAGGTCGTGTATTCATTCAACAAACAGATTCTGAGCACCTACTGTGAGCCAAGCTTCAGGGTTGGAAGACATGTACTTTCAAGACAGAAAAAGCATTACACTTAGTTGTAACTGCATGAAGATAATGGGGAGTCAGATGGATTGGGACGTGAGGAGGCGGCATTTGATCTTGTCATTCTTCCTGAATGACAAGGAAGAAATACACTTAGTTGTAACTGCATGAAGATAATGGGGAGTCGGATGGATGGGGACGTTAGTTTACATGGGGGTTCCGAGAGGGCCTCCTGAGGAGGTGGCATTTGATCTTGTCATTCTTCCTGAACGACAAGGAAGAAGCAGCTACTGGAGACCTGGGGGGAAGGGCATTCCAGGCAGAGGGCACAGACCCAGCAATGGCCCTAGGGCAGGACCTTGCCTGGTGTGTGAAGTAACAGGGAGGAAGCCTGTTGGGGCAGAGTGAGCTGGGGAGGAGGAGGGAGGAGGAGGAGGAGGAGGAGGAGGAGGAGATAAGGGCAGGGAGATGACAGAGGAGGTGGATAGCCTGGAGGGAAGTGAGCAGAGGGCTGGGGCCCCACTTAGGTGTTTACTGGCGCCCTCTGGTGGCTGCTTCAGGGAGGACAGCATGGGGCCAGGGGACCAGGGATGAGGCCTGGGGTCGGTGAGAATGGGGTGAAGCCACAACTCATTTAGGAGCTGCACCCACTTTCCTGCCCTGTGACCCTGAAGCCTCCACTTAGCCCCGGCCGGTCCTGTGCTTCCTTGCATGGGTTTGGCAGTGGTCTTCCAACTTTCCTGTTTGGCCCCCAGACCCTTCCTTCGGTAGAAATCTGACCACAGTTGAAAGTGTCCTGGCTTTCACTGCAGCCCGGCAGGTGGCCAGACCCTGCTTGTCCTTGGGGTGGCCCCCAAGGGCTCTAGGAAACCCAGTGTGATAACCACTGGTGTCTCCCCAACCTCAGACAAGCAGATTCCCCTTCCCTTTGGCCATATTTAAAGTGAGCACTGACCGAGCAGTGTGAGCGATGGTTGATAAAGGGCTCCTGTAGCGGGAACCTGATGTTGTGTGGGAACAAGGTCTGTTGCCACAGTGGGCAGAGGCGGGGGGCCCCCTGAGGCCATCCTTGGCCATTGCAGCCGGGACAGAGAGGAGAGAAGGAGTGGCTGGTGTGCATTAATTATTGACACCCTTTGTGTGGGGCATGAAGAATTCATGGGGCGGGGCAGGCTGCCCGTGGGCCAGTGGCACCCCGGAGCAGTCTCACCCCGGCTCACGAGAGCCCCTTGCTGCTGTATTTTCAGGAATTTTGCCATTTACTAAAAATGACAGACTCTGAACTTAGGGTTAATGACACTGTATTAGAAATAAGGTATGGAATGTTATGTAGCCACGAAAAGGAGTGGAGCACTCACCGACACGCACTGCAATGTGGATGGACCTTGCACGCATGATGCTCAGTGAGAGCAGCCAGACCCAGAGGGCCACACAGCGTGCGATTCCGTTTATGTGGAATGTCCAGGACAGCAGATCCAGGGACAAGAAGTGGGTCTGTGGTTGCCTGGGGTAGAAGAAGAGGGGGGTGGGGGGTGACTCCCAGGAACAGTGGGAGTTGGAGTGTCCAAAATGGGAACGGGGACAAAGGTCGGCGTCCAAACCTGAAACGGGGTTGGCAGAGAGCAAAAGTCCGAAGCCTGGACCAGGCTCCAGTGTTTGGGGGAAGGATGTGGGGGGCAGGGCAGGAGTCAACAGAGCCGCTGGGTGTCTGGACACCCATTTCACAGAAGGGAAAGCTGCCCTAGGGGCAGGGGCTTGTCTGGAGCCACTGTGGCCTGTGAGGGGCTGTGAATGGGCCTGTGGCCTTGTGTTCCTCTAACAGCCGGACAGGTCCTGCTCCAGGACTGGTGGACAGGCCGCTCGCTCTGCCTGGCTCAACCTTCCCCCAGATCTTGTCCTTTCAGTCCCAGCTCCAGGGGCGCCACCTCAGAAAGGCCTTCCCGACAACCGCAGCCCATGTCACCTGCCTGTTCCTGTCACTTCCCCCCCTGCCCCCATTGCCCTGAAATTATCCTGTTTATTTCCACGTGCATTGGTTTCTGGCCCTCCTTCCAGTGTGGGCGACCTCTCTTAGGGGCCATTTTGGAAATTTGGAAAACT
>NW_005354255.1:169039-180483 GCF_000412655.1 Myotis brandtii | reverse complement strand
GGCATTTGATCTTGTCATTCTTCCTGAATGACAAGGAAGAAACAGCTACTGGAGACCTGGGGGGAAGGGCATTCCAGGCAGAGGGCACAGACCCAGCAATGGCCCTAGGGCAGGACCTTGCCTGGTGTGTGAAGTAACAGGGAGGAAGCCTGTTGGGGCAGAGTGAGCTGGGGAGGAGGAGGGAGGAGGAGGAGGAGGAGGAGGAGGAGGAGATAAGGGCAGGGAGATGACAGAGGAGGTGGATAGCCTGGAGGGAAGTGAGCAGAGGGCTGGGGCCCCACTTAGGTGTTTACTGGCGCCCTCTGGTGGCTGCTTCAGGGAGGACAGCATGGGGCCAGGGGACCAGGGATGAGGCCTGGGGTCGGTGAGAATGGGGTGAAGCCACAACTCATTTAGGAGCTGCACCCACTTTCCTGCCCTGTGACCCTGAAGCCTCCACTTAGCCCCGGCCGGTCCTGTGCTTCCTTGCATGGGTTTGGCAGTGGTCTTCCAACTTTCCTGTTTGGCCCCCAGACCCTTCCTTCGGTAGAAATCTGACCACAGTTGAAAGTGTCCTGGCTTTCACTGCAGCCCGGCAGGTGGCCAGACCCTGCTTGTCCTTGGGGTGGCCCCCAAGGGCTCTAGGAAACCCAGTGTGATAACCACTGGTGTCTCCCCAACCTCAGACAAGCAGATTCCCCTTCCCTTTGGCCATATTTAAAGTGAGCACTGACCGAGCAGTGTGAGCGATGGTTGATAAAGGGCTCCTGTAGCGGGAACCTGCTGTTGTGTGGGAACAAGGTCTGCTGCCACAGTGGGCAGAGGCGGGGGGCCCCCTGAGGCCATCCTTGGCCATTGCAGCCGGGACAGAGAGGAGAGAAGGAGTGGCTGGTGTGCATCAATTATTGACACCCTTTGTGTGGGGCATGAAGAATTCATGGGGCGGGGCAGGCTGCCCGTGGGCCAGTGGCACCCCGGAGCAGTCTCACCCCGGCTCACGAGAGCCCCTTGCTGCTGTATTTTCAGGAATTTTGCCATTTACTAAAAATGACAGACTCTGAACTTAGGGTTAATGACACTGTATTAGAAATAAGGTATGGAATGTTATGTAGCCACGAAAAGGAGTGGAGCACTCACCGACACGCACTGCAATGTGGATGGACCTTGCACGCATGATGCTCAGTGAGAGCAGCCAGACCCAGAGGGCCACACAGCGTGCGATTCCGTTTATGTGGAATGTCCAGGACAGCAGATCCAGGGACAAGAAGTGGGTCTGTGGTTGCCTGGGGTAGAAGAAGAGGGGGGTGGGGGGTGACTCCCAGGAACAGTGGGAGTTGGAGTGTCCAAAATGGGAACGGGGACAAAGGTCGGCGTCCAAACCTGAAACGGGGTTGGCAGAGAGCAAAAGTCCGAAGCCTGGACCAGGCTCCAGTGTTTGGGGGAAGGATGTGGGGGGCAGGGCAGGAGTCAACAGAGCCGCTGGGTGTCTGGACACCCATTTCACAGAAGGGAAAGCTGCCCTAGGGGCAGGGGCTTGTCTGGAGCCACTGTGGCCTGTGAGGGGCTGTGAATGGGCCTGTGGCCTTGTGTTCCTCTAACAGCCGGACAGGTCCTGCCCCAGGACTGGTGGACAGGCCGCTCGCTCTGCCTGGCTCAACCTTCCCCCAGACCTTGTCCTTTCAGTCCCAGCTCCAGGGGCGCCACCTCAGAAAGGCCTTCCCAACAACCACAGCCCATGTCACCTGCCTGTTCCTGTCACTTCCCCCCCTGCCCCCATTGCCCTGAAATTATCCTGTTTATTTCCACGTGCATTGGTTTCTGGCCCTCCTTCCAGTGTGGGCGACCTCTCTTAGGGGCCATTTTGGAAATTTGGAAAACTATTTTTTTTTTTTTTTTGCTTCTGATAATAGCAGGATGTTCTAGCATTTGGGGGCAGGGACCAGGGACACTAGGTGTCCAGCCACGCTCAGGGCAGTCCTCGGCCTCCACTTCCTAATGTCCTGCCAAAAACATAAGCTGACGAGTGGGGGTGGTTTTTTTGCACCATTTTAATATTCAGTGAATATTCCTGGGTAAATTGAAGGGAGACAGAACTCTTTTGGTAGGCATTTATAACTATACTAGAGGCCCGGTGTGTGGATTTGTGCATCGGTAGGGTAGGGTCCTTCGGCCTGGCCTGTGACTCTCCAACATCCCCCGAGGGGTCCCAGATTGCAAGAGGGTGCAGGCCAGGCCTAGGGACCCCACTGGTGCACGATTGGGGCTGGGGAGGGACCGCAGGAGGGCTCCAGGGCATGTCCAGCCTGTCTCACCCAATTGGCCAGACCCCAACAGCAAGCTAACCTACTGGTCGGAGTGTCTGCTCCCTGGTGGTCAGTGAGCATCATAGCAACCAGTTGAACAAACAGTCGGACACTTAGCATATTAGGCTTTTATTATATAGGACTAGAGGCCCGGTGCTCGGCATTCGTGCACTAGGGGGGGCAGGGTCCCTCAGCCTGGCCTGTGCCCTCTTGCAGTCCGGGACACCTCAGGTGGACATCTTTCGCACTGCCGCAGAGGCAGGAGAAGTTCCCGCCACCACCGCTGCACTCGCCAGCCGTGAGCCCAGCTCAGGGCTTCTGCCTGGGCGGCACTCCCCCTGTGGGAGCACACTGACCACCATGGTGCAGCTCCTGCGTTGAGCGTCTGTCCCTTGGTGGTCAGTGTGCATCATAGCAACCCGTTGTTCCGCCGTTGGGTCTATTTGCATATTAGCCTTTTATAATATAGGATGTTCACCATATGGGCAAACCTCTGATAGATTTGCTCCATCCTTGAGTGCAGTGAGCTTGAGCTTTTAAGGAGGGAAATTCTTTTTAATCAAACATGTCTCACCCTGGTCAGATAACTCAGTTGATTAGAAAGTTATCCCAATATGCCAAGGTTTCGGGTTTGATCCCCAGCAGGGCACATACAAGAATCAATCAATAATGCATAAATAGCCCTGACCAGTTTGGCTCAGTGGATGGAGCATCAGCCTGCGGACTGTTCTGGTCAAGGGCATGTACCTTGGTTACGGGCACATCCCGAGTGGGGAGTGTGCAGGAGGCAGCTGATCGATGTTTCTCTCTCATCGATGTTTCTAGCTCTCTATCCTTCTCCTTTCCTCTCTGTGAAAAATCAATGAAATATATATTTAAAAAAATAATGCATAAATAAGTAGAACAACAGATTTCCCTCTCTTTCTCTTTCTCTAAAATCAATTAAAATCGATGTTTCTCATTGATGTTTCTAGCTCTCTATCCCGCTCCTTTCCTCTCTGTGAAAAATCAGTGAAATATATATTAAAAAGAATAATGCATAAATAAGTAGAACAACAGATTTCTCTCTTCCTTTTTCTCTTTCTCTAAAATCAATTAAAAAACAAACAGACATGTCCTGAGGACCTGCTGAGTGCCTGTCAATGTGAAAGTGTTTTACAGCTCTTGTGGCATTACCTTACTTTCTGTTTGTATTACAGTTTGGGCCAGATCCTACTTTTAAATTCATTTAGCACTGTAAAAAACAAGCTATAAAATATAGTGAGGGGCTTAAAGATATAGGTGTATACACTTAATAGTAAGTGCTCCGCTTGATGAGATATAAACTCACCATTTTAAAGTATTCAAATTCCAGATCATTCCACCACCCCTGAAAGAAGCCCTGTCTCCATCAGCAGTCAGTCCTCATCCCCCCCTCACCCCCGCCTCCAGCCCCTGGCAACCCGCTTCCTGTCCCTGTGGATCTGCCTGTTCTGGACATTTCACATAAATGGAGTCACACACTGAGGGGCTTAAAGATATAGGTGTATACACTTAATAGTGCTCCGCTTGATGAGATATAAACTAACCATTTTAAAGTATTCAAATTCCAGAACATTCCACCACCCCTGAAAGAAGCCCTGTCTCCATCAGCAGTCAGTCCTCACCCCCTGCCTCCAGCCCCTGGCAACCCGCTTTCTGTGGATCTGCCTCTTCTGAACATGTCACATAAATGGAGTCACACATTGTGTTGCCTTTTGGGTCTGGCTTCTCTCACTGAGCATCATGTGTTCAAGGTCCACCCATTGTAGCTCCTTTTCATGGCCGAGTAATATTCCAGTGTGTGGATCACATTTTGTTTACTCATTTGCTGATGGTCATTGGGGTTTCACTTTTGGGCCACATGAATTGTGCTGCTCTGAACATGTGCGTGTGAGTTTTTGTGTGGATGTGTGTTTTCATTTGGGGGAGCAGACGTTATGAGTGGAGTTGCTGGGCCATGCGGTAACTCTGTGCTTGAGGAACTGCCAGAACTGTTTTCCACAGCAGCTGCACCGTTTTCCGTTTTTCATACCGTCTGTGCGTGTGAGGGTTCGTTTCTCCACAGCCTCACCAGCACCTGATACTGCCTTTCGTTGTTGTTAATCCTCACCCGAGGATATTTTTTCCATTGATTTTTAAAAATATATATTTTTTATTGATTTTAGAGAAGAAGGGAGAGGGAGAGAAACATCAATAATGAGTGAGAATCATTGATCGGCTGCCTCCTGCACGTCCCCCACTGGGGACAGAACTCGCAGCCAGGACATGTGCCCTGGCCGGAAATTGAACCATGACCTCCCAGTTCATAGGTCAACGTTCAACCACTGAGCCACGCTTTTCCATTGATTTTTAGAGAGAGTAGAAGGCAGGTAGGGAGGTAGGAGGAAGTGAGGAGGAAGGAAAGAAGGAAGGAAGGAGAGAGTGTGAGAGTGAGAGAGAAAGAGCAGTGTGTGAGAGATGTGAGAGAGATACACCGATTGGTTGCCTCCTGCACATGCCCTGACTGGGGGCTGGGTATCGAACCTGCAACCCGGGTACATCCCCTTGACTGGAAATTGAATCTGTGACCCTCTGGTGCTTGGGCCAGTGATCTAAACACTGAGCCACTGGCCAGGGTGATATTGTCCCTGCAACCCGGGTACATCCCCTTGACTGGAAATTGAACCTGTGACCCTCTGGTGCTTGGGCCAGTGATCTAACCACTGAGCCACTGGCCAGGGTGATATTGTCTTTTTTTCTAAGAGCCGTCCTGGTGGGCGTGAAGTGATAGATCATAGTGGCCAAGGATATGGACCACCTTTTCAGCTGCTTATTGGCCATTTGTGTATCTTCTTTGGAGAAATGTTAGATATTCTTTATTTAAATATAATTCACATACCATAAAGTTCATCTTTTAAAGTGTACACTTGGCTGGTTTTTAGTGCAGGCATATAACTCAGAGACGTTCTATATTCGTATGGCCCCAGATTGAACAGAACGTGAAGCATCCCAGACACCACGCCCTCGTTCCCCGCAGATGGTGGCCTGTTTCACCATCTATTCATTTTACTTTCAAACTGGCGGGTAGAGGTAGCTGATAGTGCCTGCGGAGTCCGTTTCAGGGGAGAACGGGAGCACCCAAAGGATTTTGTAAGAAGGAATTGGCATGGGGTCTAGAGGGTCGGGATCCCCGGCAGAGCAGGGACCAGATCTCTTTTTGTCATCGGTGTCTTCCCAGTGCCTGGTACACAGTTGGTGCTCCATAAATGCTCACTGAGCATCTGAATGAATGTTCTGGCACAGCCTCTAAAACGTGAGTGGGCTTTTCTGGCTTGTAATGACAGTGGGGTTCTGGCATTTGGTGGCCCCCGAACCTCGGGGCAGTTCCTGGAAAGACCCTGACTCAGAAGGGCTGGCGTGGCGCAGCCTGGCCATCTCCTGGCTTGTTCTCCCTCCGACCGGTGTGAGCACAACAGGCAGGAAGGAAGGCCAGGGTTTATTTTGATCCATGACCTGCTGCCCGCCCCCCCTCCCCCTCCCTGGTTGTTTGCAGTGTTTCTGGCAGAACAATGGGTCCGGGAGGAGGGGTGGGCCTGCAGCTGGGCTGGCCCAGGTGTGGTGGATCTGGGGACTGGCTGGAGGGGCTAGAAGTGTGGAGGCTGGGGAGGGAGGCTGCAGCTGCCTCCACTCCCACCCCTTTTCTTTCTGGCTTGGGGAGGGGGTGCTGCGGGGGCCCAGGTCCTTTCTAAAGACTGCAAATAGGCCCAACTCTCCTCTAGAACCAGCACGCCTCACCTCAGGACCTACAGATGGGAAGGTCAAGGCCAGAGAGGCCCTGCCTGGGCTCACACAGGCAACCAAAATAGGCAGAAGGAACTGGGCTCCAGGGCCCTTGGGGTCCAGAGCCTGGCCTCATCCCTGGACTCAGAGAAAGTTCCTCTCTGAGCCTCAGTTTGCCCATCTGTAAACTGGGGAGATTAGACCCAGGCCTTGGGAGTGCTCTCTCATTCCAATGTTTGCAGGCATCCTTTCCCTGATACATTCCACAAACACGGGCCACCTGGTATGTACCAGGCCCTGGGCTGGCCACTGGAGACGCTCTGTGATCAACACCTGCACGTGCCATTGGGTCAGCGAGGCGGACGTGGAAACCAAGGTCTCGGGGCCACAATGGAGGATGCCCAGGGCGTCGTGGGAGCCAAGGGGCACCTGGCCCAGCCTGGGACCTCTGGGAAGGCTTCCAGGAGTGGGTGACGGTGATGCTGAGACTTGAAGGATGAGCAGGAGTTTATAGAACGAGTAAAGGGAATGGAATAGAATGTTCTAGAGAAACTGGTGGGAGGGCATCTGGGAGGCGTAGGTACTTGTGCCCAGTGGCCAGCCTGCCGCTGCCGCTGTCACAGAGGCCTTCTCATCCAGGTTGCTGGATGGCTTCGGGGTCCAGCCTCTTGCCCAGGGGACGGGCACAGCTGGTGGGCATTGGGTTGGCCATGAGCTTCTGCTCCAGGGCAGAGTTAGTTCTTATCTTCCCCATTTATAAATGGGGGAACCGAGACACAGGGCAGTATGTCTCTTGACCTAGTGGTCAGAGGGCTGATTTTGTCATAGGGGACAGCTCGCGACCCTCCAGGACACGGGGTGACTTGCGGTGTCAGCTGGGAACGGTGGAGGGGCTGACGAGCAGCGGCGCTGGGGGAGCACTGTGTTCCTGTGTGGCCTTGGGCAGTGGCTCGGCCTCGGTGCTTGCTTTTGCAGAATGGGCAACCTGCCCACTGCCCGGTGGAATGACAAAACGGGCACATGTGCCGGCTCAGGGCCTGCCACAGGGTGCTGAGTCAGTGGTACCCTAGCTTAGGCCCCGGCCTGTGTCGCCCCGAGGTCTGGTGACTGGTGTGGGGGGCAGGGAAGGCTGCTCCAGGAATCCCTGTGCCCGCCCTAACCTCGGAGAGGGCGGCCAGGGGTTGGCCTTCTCCCGGGGTCTGAGCTCCCACAAAGACGGGCTTTGTAGGAGCCCTTGGGTGTGAGTGGGAGCCCACAGCACATTCCTGGTCTGACCAGCCTGGGGCCAGGGTGGGGGTGGATTCTGACCAGGGCCTGGGGCTGGGGGTGGGTCTCGGGTTCCTCTTACTCACTCGGCAGATGTTTCTGGAATCTCCAAGGACACAGCCAGCGGGTAAGGAATCAGGCCCTTTGCCCCCACTGTGGCCTGGGGCGGGGCAGACCAGGAGGAGCAAAGCCAGGGGGAGCAGAGCAGTGATGGGGGAGCCTGGGGCGTGTGTGGCCCAGAGGAGGTGCCTCCCCTGGGTTTGACTGTTCGGGGATAGCTTTCCGGGGGAGGTGGTATCCAGGCTGAGCGGAGGGATGAGGCTACCAGGGGGAGAGGCCGTGCTGAGGGGCAGGGCATTGCGGGCTGTATAGGAGCCACCAGGAAAGGGGCAAGGCCCGGGGCCGGGGAACTGATGCTGGGCCTCCTTCCCCGGCAGGGCTAATGGACGCCTTCAGCACCAAGAGCCTGGCCCTGCAGGCCCAGAAGAAGCTCCTGAGCAAGGTGGCGTCCAAGGCGACCGTGGGCGTGTTCATCGACGACACGAGCAGCGAAGTGCTGGACGAGCTGTACCGCGCCACCAAGGAGTTCACGCGCAGCCGCAAGGAGGCCCAGAAGGTGCTCAAGAACCTCATCAAGGTGGCGGTGAAGCTGGGCGTCCTGCTCCGCAGCGGCCAGCTGGGCGGGGAGGAGCTGGTGCTCCTGCAGCGCTTCCGCCAGAGGGCGCGCCGCCTGGCCATGACGGCCGTCAGCTTCCACCAGGTGGACTTCACCTTCGACCGGCGTGTGCTGGCCACCGCCCTCCTCGAGTGCCGGGATCTGCTGCACCAGGCCGTGGGCCCGCACCTGACCGCCAAGTCCCACGGCCGCATCAACCACGTCTTCGGCCACTTTGCCAACTGCGACTTCCTGGCCGTGCTCTATGGGCCGGCCGAGCCCTACGTCTCCCACCTGCGCCGGATCTGTGAGGGGCTCACCAGGATGCTGGACGAGGACAGCATCTGACCCCATCCTGCTGGGCCTGGGGATCTGCGGGTTTATAGTTTATGACCTCTGATCCCCAGTCTGATTCTAGCCAAACTCCCCAGACAGATGACCTGCCCCCTTTCAGAGGTTGCTGAACGGTTTAAAGCAGCAGTTTTATGGACCCTTGTCACCTCTCCCACCTCATCTCTCCGGAGAGAGGAATTCAGCGTGGAAACTGGCACAGCCTGCGAGGCCAGTGGCCGCCCCCACGCACCTCGAGACGGCTCTCTGCTCAGGTCCGTCTGTCCTGAACCGTGACAACCGATGGCACCCCTCAACTCACCGGATGCCATCTGACAGCTGGTGCTGCCCACTTCATGTAACCTGGGCTTTCTAATTCCTTCAGAAAGGAGTCACACTGAACTGGAAGAAAGTAATGGGGTGAGCAGTGTCCCCCCCTTTGTGGAAGTTCTAACCCCCAGGACTTCCGAGTGTGACCCAAATTTGGAAAACAGGGTCGCTGCTGACACAATGGGTTAAGATGAGATCACGAGCGCACAGTGGGCCCCTAACCCAGTGTGACCGGGACACTTCTAAAAGGGAGAAATTTGAACGAGAGGAGAATGCCATGTGAAGGTGGAGCAGACATTGGAGGGAAATGCTACAAAACAAGGAACACCCAGGACGGCGGCAGCCCCAGCCCTGGGAGCAGGGCGTGGAACCGCCTGGCGGAAACCTGGACCTGAGACTTCTGGCCTCCATGACTGAGAGGAAACAAGCCTCTCCTTTCAGCCGCCCAGCCCAGGAGTGAGCGCAGGGAGCCATGAAGGGGGCTGCAGGGTGCCGGTGGATGGGTGAGGACACCTCAGTTTGCTTGGGATCCTAGCTCTGACTCCCACGGGGGAGGGGACAGTGCATTCTCCATAACGGGCACAAGGAAAAAGACATCTGAGATGCAGGCACATTTTCCAATGATCATTTCATGTTTGAAAAGCAAACACACTAACAAATGTTTTTCAGACCTCAGAAAGCAAAGCTCACAAATCTTGGCTTTGGGGACACCCAAAAGATGCGGCGATCCTCAGCTCGGGCCACGGACAGATATGTGGGTGTGGGAGTGCATTTGCACATTTTGTCAGCAGGGGGCATAGATTGCAAAACGGCCACAGGTCCTGCCAGGTCAGGAAGGCTATTCTGGGTGCCCAAGGGAGAGGGGGAATGACCTCCTGTGACTGTTTCACAGAACTGGGCCTAGTTCCTTTGGGGCAAAGGTTGCAGACGGGAAGCCTGCAGGCCGCATTGGTGAGAAGATGGGTTTGCTTGCCCCCAGCCTGTGTTTGAGCCATCTGGAATCAGTTGACAACATTTAAAACTGGGGAACTGCACGTGCCAATCCAGATTTGGAGCTTCTCTCTAAACCCCGGCTAGGCCTGCATTGCCTGCTGGTGAAGCTGCATAGAGGTTGCCCCTCTCTGCTTTGCCACAGTCTCCACCTCTCCCTTTTGCCTCTCCCTGGCCTGCTGTGCTGGCTGATAAGATTATGCCCCCAGATTCAGGTCAGCCTTTCTGTGGTTTGGTCTCTGCTTCCTTGAAGAAGCCAAAGCTTTTCATCGGAGAGCCGGCTGTTCCTACCTCCTACATCACTGCTCCAAGGCCAACTTTCCCACTTACCTCTCCAGTCAAGAGACAGAGCTTCATATTCAAGAGCAAACGCGCATTTTGAGTAGCCTGAGAAGCCCCAGATGAAATTCTTTACCCTCAGCTCTGCTGACTGAATTTATCAATATGCATAATGCTTGTACTTGTTCCTGGATGGGCTGTTCTGCCTCTTGACTCTTTATAAGTTTGGGATTTAATTTTGAAAAACCAAAGAGCACTACAGAACAATTTAAATAAAAGCACACGTCTTCCACTGACATTCTGTGAAACTGACTTGAATTGCTTGGTGCCGAGTTTTCTCCTTTCTTGGGGTTTTTGCCTTTTAAAAAACAATTTTTCTTGAGCCCTTCCTGGCTGGTGTGGCTCAGTTAGTTGGGGCATCGTCCCATGCACTGAAGGGTTGTGGGTTCACTTCTGGGTCAGGGCACATGCCTAGGTTGTGGGTTTGGTCCCTGGTTGGGGAGCATACGGGAGGCAACTGATCGATGTTTCTCACATTCATGTCCCTCCCTCCCTCCTTTCTTCCGAATCAATAGGCATGTCCTCGGGTGAGGATTGGAAGGGAAAAAAAATCTTTAAAAAGTATTTTTTCGATTCCAGTTGACATACAATATTATATTAGTTTCAGGTGTACTGCACAGCGGTTAGACATGTATGTAACTTATAGAGAGATCACTCTGATAAGTCTAGTACTCACCTGACACCATACACAGTTATTACAATATTATGACTATACTAGAGGCCCGGTGCACAAATTCGTGCACGGGTGGGGTCCCTCCGGGTGGCTGCAGGGATCAGGCCAAAACCCGCAGTCCCACACCGCCTGCAGCTCCTGCCTGTCGCTCCCGCTCATCCTGGCCTCACTGTGCCTGCCGAGGGCTCTCGCCCAATCAGTCCCAGTCAGGAGAGGCTCGCACTGCCGCGCTCACCTGCAGCTCCTGCCTGTTGCTCCCGCTCATCCTGGCCTTACTGTGCCTGCTGTGGGCTTGTGCCCAATCAGGAGAGGCTCGCACTGCTGCAGCAGTGCTCACCAACCATAAGCCCTGCGTCTGGTGCCCTCCCAAGGGGAGTGGCCTGCGGGATCGGGCTGAAACAGGCTCTCCGACAACCCCTGACGTCCCGGATTGCAAGAGGTTGCAGGCCAGGATGAGGGACCCCACCGATGCACGATCAGGCCGGCGAGGGACTGCAGGAGGGCTCCAGGGCATGTCCGGCCCGTCTCACTCAGTCCGGATTGAACAGACCCCAGCAGCAAGCTAACCTACCAGTTGGAGCATCTGCCCCCTGGTGGTCAGTGCACGTCATAGCGAGCAGTTGAGCCCCCTTAGCATATCATTAGCATATTACTAATATTACTTTGATTGGTTGTTCAGTTGTTCTGCCGTTTGGTCTATTTGCATATTACCCTTTTATTATATAGGATTATATAGGATTCCCTAGGCTGTATTTTATACCCCTGTGACTACTATAACTGGCAATTTGTATTTCTTAAT
>NW_005354255.1:155608-169018 GCF_000412655.1 Myotis brandtii | reverse complement strand
CAACCCAGGTACATGCCCTTGACCGGAATCGAACCTGGGACCCTTGAGTCCGCAGGCCGACGCTCTATCCGCTGAGCCAAACCAGCTAGGGCCAATTTGTATTTCTTAATCCCTTCACCTTTTATACCTGGCCTCCCATCTCCTCCCATCTGGCAGCCTTCAGTTTGTTCTCTGTATCTGAGTTTGTTCATTTTGTTTTTTATCTTTATGTATGTATGTATGTATGTATTTACTTAGAGAGAGAAAGGGAGAGGGAAAGAGAGAAACATGGATGAGACAGAAACATCGATTGGTTGCCTCCCTCAACCTGGATATATGCCCTGACTGGGAATCGAACAGGAAACCTTTCAGTGCAAGGAACGATGCTCAACCAAGCCACAGCAACCAGGTCATTTTGTTTTTTATATTCCACATGTAAGTGAAATCATATGGTATTTGTCTGACTTAGCATAATTCCCTCTAGGTCCATCCATGTTGTTGTAAATAGTAAGATTTCATCCTTTTTCCATTGTGTATATCCATCACACCTTTATCCATTTGTCTATTGATCGGCTCTTAGGCTGCTTCCATATCTTGGCAACTGTAAATAATGCTTCAGTGAACATAGAGAAGTATATTATTATTTATTTTTTTTATTTCAGAGAGGAAGGGAGGAGAGAGAGAGAAACATCAGTGATGAAACAGAATCATTGGTTGGCTGCCTCCTGCACGCCTCACACTGGGGATTGAGCCAGCAACCCAGGTACGTGCCCTGACTGGGAATCAACTGTGACCTCCTGGTTCACAGGTCAATGCTCAACCAGTGAGCCACGCTGGCCGGGCAGCATATTATCTTTTTGAATTAGTGTTTTTGTTTTCTTTGGATAAATACCCAGAAGTGCAATTGCTAGATGGTATGACTGCTCTCTTTTTAATCTTTTGCGGAAACTCCATACTGTTTTCCATAGTGGTTGCACCAATTTTCAATTCCATCAACAGTGCATGAGGGTTTCCTTTTCTCCACATCCTGGCCAACACTTGTTGTTTGCTGATTTATTGATGATAGCCATTCTGACAGGTGTGAGATGAGATCTCATGTAGTTTTAAAAAAAAGTATGTTTTTTATTGATTTCAGGGAGGAAGGGAGAGGGAGAGAGAAACATCAACGATGAGAGAGAATTATCGATCGGCTGCCTCCTGCACGTCCCCTATTGGGGATGGAACCTGAAACCTGGACATGCACCCTGACTGGAATTGAACCAAGACTTGCTGGTTCGTAGGTCGACACTCAACCACTGAGCCACACCAGTTGGGCTCAGCTGAGTTTTGTGGGAGCTCCCTTGTAGGTAACTACCTGCCTTTAAGATTGTCTTCAACCTTTGGCATTTTAGTCTTGGTGTGGCCTCTTTGAGACTCAGCACTTCCTGGCATTGTATGTCTGCTTCCTTTGCCAGGGTAGGGAAGTTTTCCATCATTACTTCTTCAAATAGGTTTTCTTTTCCTTTTTAAATCCTCACCGGAGGATATTTTTCCATTGATTTCTAGAGAGAGTGGAAGGGAGAGGGAGAGACAAAAACATCGATGCGAGAGAGAGTGAGTGAGAGAGAGAGACACACATCAATTGGTTGCCTCCCTCACATGCCCTGGCCAGGGCCAGGGATCAAGCCTGCAACCCAGGTACATGCCCTTGACTGGAATAGAACCTGGGACCCTTCAGTCAGCAGCCTGACGCTCTATCCACTGAGCCAAACCAGCTAGGGCAAACTACCTTCATTTAAAATTTTTTCCTCTTTTTGCTGTCCTAATTGGGTATTTTCCACTATCTTGTCTTCCAAATCGCTGACTTGATCCTCTGCTTCATCTAATCTGTTGTTGATTCCCCCTAGTGCAGTGATTTTTAACCTTTTTCATCTCATGGCACATAAACTACTAGAATTCTGTGGCACACCTCTTCGATGGCTGTTCTGAGAAGTTATTCTTCACGCTCATGACCCCGATCTGACACTGTCCGACTGCAGGGCCCGCCGGGGGTGTGGACAGAGGAGAGCCTTGCTCTGCTTCCTCCAGGTGAGACTTCGGACAGGACCCCAAATGCTCCCAGCCCACTGCTGCTCTGGCAAGTGGGGCTTAGCAGTGTCCAGGCCCTCAGGTCGGCACAGGGGAGTGAAAGGTAGAGAGAGGCCTCCGTTGATCCAACATGGTGATTCCAATTAGGAGGGACCGGTTCACAGCCACACGGTTTCTTTTCCTCTTGTTTGCTCATGAAGACACACAGTCAGAAGTTAGGCTCAGGTCAGGCTCCCAGCCCCCCACAGCTGGGAGACCAGGGCACCTGATTTGGGTTTCACTTATTTTTGTTTGCCTGTGATTTTTTTTAAGTCACCCTACTACAACCTGGTTTTAGAAAACTAAGCAAAGCCAACACCTGGGTCAAAAGAGCAGGTCGGCCCTGGAGTGCTCACCCCCCACCAGGGCCCTGTGTGACCTGCTGGGTGTGGTGGGTCTGCCCGACGTGTTCAGGGAGTTGCAGCGCCCGGTCCTAGGAGCAGGCTCACAGCTGCCTCCCTCAGATCTCGCTGCTTTTGTCCCTAGAGAAACGCTGTGCCTCAAACTCCGTGTCTTGGGGGACACAGCCCACCTGTTTCCAACAGAGAAGGGGAGTGAGGGCAGCCAGCCTCCTTCTGTTTGTCACCCCTGGGCCCTTGCCCCTCACGCCCTGCCAGGCGGGCACCAGCACCAGACATCCAGTCCATGCAGTTCCTTTTAAACTCTTATTTATTTAAATACAAAAGGACATTTCACTTCTTCCCAGTTAGTCTGGAAGGTGGTCTCTTGGGGAAGTTGTAAGAAAACAGTCAACCTGAGGTCAGAGGGCAGCAGGACTACTCTTCCCCGGAGCATCCGGAGTCTGGCCTGATCCCAAGGGAGACATGCTGGCTTTAGGAAGCTGTGGCCCCCGACCTGTGCTAATGCCTCTCCTGGTACGACAAGCAGCAGCGGGCTCAGACCCACACTCTGTGTTCAGAAGAGCGGGGGCAGGGGTGTGTGGCGGTGGTGCTGGGGAGATGGGGAACTGGGAGGGGGGCACAGCACCGCTCAACCTCCTGGCCCCCTGGACTTTGTCCCAGGGCCTCAGCCACCCTGGAACCTGTCTGAGGAGGGCAACATCAGCCAGGCAGAAAACCAACAGTGCCCCCTAGAAAGCCAAACATGTGCCCGATCTCACAGGGCACCGCCCTTTCAGTAGAGATGAGAGGAAGCCACCCTCAAGGGGGCTGCTGGTCACAGCTCACTGCGTGACGCCTTGGCCACGATCACCAGCTTGGACAGCTCAGCCTTGAACGCCCCGGGCCTGTGGGACACTGCAAAATAAGAAATGCATGGTAGGCCCTTGAGACTGCCCACATGCTCTTGGGCCAGGGTAGGGCCCGGTGGGGACTGGCAGAGCAGGGGAGCAGTCCCCAAAGCTAACTGCATGCGGAAAGAACCCCAGCCCGGAAAGTCTTATGGGTGAGAGACAGAAAAAACGTGAAGAGGTTGGTGGGCCTTTCCTGAGGGCAGTGGGAGTCCACAGGAAAGTTCAAGGTGGGGAATTATGGTCATTGGGCCACACTGCAAATGAATGGGTGGGGCCAGGCTGTATCACCTCCTGCTCACACTGGCAAACTTGTTCTAGGACCATATGATGCTTTACAGCAGGGCCAGGGAATCTGCAAACGCATCTGCCACACCTAGCCAGACCCTGACTCCCTATGCAATTCTGTGTGCCCTAGGGCTCAGGGTCTGCCCGAAACCTAACATCCTCTGTCCTTGGCCTCTACTCTGAACGGTCCCCACGTCCTCAAGGGCCTGCAAGCGGGGCTCCATAGACTCAGGCTCCTCCTCCCTAAAGCACTGCCATGCCATCTTCTTCCCAGGGTTTCATGCCTAATGACATCCATAGCCACATGGGTTCCTTCACCTCATCTTTCCCCTGAAACCCAGGACCCTCAGGGCATCCCCCCCACCCCTTCCCGGCTAGCTCCCATGTCCATTATCCTAACCACTCATTTGTCCACCCTTGCTCTGGAACGCCAAGCCCCAACTTGAGAGCTCCCCACTTCTTTCTGTTCAGCATCTGCCCTTTGTGGCTAAACATGGCTCAGAGGACTGGGGTGGGTGGCTTTCAGGAGGTCCCAATCTTTTTTTGTTGTTTTTTGTTAATCCTCACTCGAGAGAGAGAGGGGGGCAAAGACAGAGAATGGGGTGGGTGGCTTTCAGGAGGTCCCAATCTTTTTTTTTGTTTTTTGTTAATCCTCACCTGAGAGAGAGCGGGGGGCGAAGACAGAGAAACATCGATTGGTTGCCTCCTGCATATGCCCAACCAGGGCTGAGGATGCAACCTGCAACCCAGGTACTTGCCCTTGATTAGGAATCAAATCTGTGACCCTTTGGTGTGCAGGCCAACACTCTAACCACTGAGAACACCGGCCAGGGCTGGAGGTCCCAATCTTGAAGCTGTTCCTGGTCACAGAGCCCAGGACAGCCAGGCCGTATGGAGATCACAGCTCTCCCATGGACCATGAGCTATCAGCCAGGGATTGGCACAGTGTGGCCCGCCACTCTTGAGCTAAGGGCATTTTAACAAAAATCTAAAGAAAATGGTATTTTGTGACATGGGAAGTGACATGACATTCACATTTCCAAGCTCATAAAGTATTAAAGTTTTGTTAAAACGTAGCCACATCCATTCACTGACACGTGGTTGCCCTTTGCCCGATGGGGGCAGGTTGAGCAGTTGCAACAGAGGCCATCGGTCCCACAAAACTGAAAATGTTTGCTGTGGGGCCCTTTACAGGAACAGTTACGGATGCCTGGCCTGCAGTCCGGATGTGCCCTGCAACTGTCGTCCCTCCCCGCCTGGCCCCCCGAGGGCCCTCTGTTGTCACCTCTCCCCCACCTCCCCCAGTATCGGGTTCCATGTCCACAATCCACCCTTACACACCTGCTGTTTTGGTCACTTCAAATTCCTCATTTTTCAGGGGAACGTCACTCTCTCTTTCAAACGCAGCTTTAGACTGAAAGGGAAAAAGTGGAAACTTTCCTAATCAGGAAAGAACACGATGTGGTTTGCTTTCCCAAGAGGCACAGACTAAAACCTCGTGCATTTACTGAAGGGCCGGGTGACACTTTTCTGAGCACACAGAGAATCCAGGAGAAGTGGCTGCTAATCTACTTAAGAGATTGTCAACTGGCTTCAAGCTTCGTGCCTTCACTGCAAATCCTAGTAAGAAGGTATTTAATTCAATTTTTCCTTAATTTATGGAAATGGGACAAGCACAGCAGTCTCTTGAATGTAATTTTTAAAAATTAGAATTGTGCTCTCAAATGAGCTAAAATAGAGTTTTAAAGGGACCCTGGAGAGTCATTAGTTCAAAGGTGTGATGTCTGATGTGTCACCTTGGAGCAGCCATGTCTGCAGTTGTGCACTGACTCTCTAGGTGCTGCTGTGAAGTGTTCTGCGCGTGTGATAAAAGCCCATCCTGAGAGGGTTCTTCTCCTTGATGCCCTGGGTGGCCCTGACTCAATCACTGGGCACGATCTTCGGAGCAGAGCGGTGGCTTCCCGCAAGAAACCACACCCAGCCCTGCCTCCAGCCTGCCTGGCCTCTGGACTCCAGAGCTACTTGGTCAGTCCCTGTGGCAGAAGCCACTTCCTGGCAAACACTCTCTACCTGGCTGCCTGTCTCCTGCTGGTTCTGCTCTTGGCTGACCCTGAACTGGTGAGGGTGGTGGGAACACGGCAGGCTCTCAGTGTGGCGGCCTCTGGAAAGGGCTGTGGGGTCAGGCGTGCGCAGAAGGCTCTGCCCAGGCCGTGAACCACAGGTCTCTGGGGCCAAGGATGCGACACCCACACACACACCGTGAGCCACACGCCTGCCTCAGGGCCACTGCCACCCTTGCAGTCCCTCTTCGTGTCCCAGAGCTGAGCTTCCAGGCAACCCTGCCCTCTAGCTTCCTGCTGGCCTTTCCAATGGGGGCCCCAGCAGGAGACTGGCAGGCAGTAGGAGGGTGACGCCGGGGTGTCCACTTCCTGTTCCACCTGCCTGTTGTCTCTGGAGGTCAGCAGGTCCCCCGTTGGGCACCACCACCGCCTCTTTCCCTGCGCCTCCAAACCTGGGGTCGGCAGTGTCCCACGTTCTTCCAAGTTATGTCACCTCATCTTGCCTGTCTCCCAGAGGACACCTCAGGCACCCACCCCAAGGGCACAGCGATACTCACGTAGGCCATGCCGTACTCGATCTCCGCACCCCGCACCTCTGCCTTGAACTGTGTGAAGTACAGGTAGGACTTGCCCTGGGGCCTGCAGAGAAAGGTCGGGCGAGGGATCAGCCCAGGGTCGCGTGTTTCCAAGCACTGCTGACTGGGAAGTCTGGACGGGGCCCCTCAACATCATTTCCTTTCCTTTTCCAGAACATTCTTCTGGCTGGTTTACTGACAAGCCTCTTTCCCCTCTGAAGGCAAGCTGTTCTAGGGCAGGGACCCTCATGCTCTTTCACCAAATGCTTTTTATCGAGTGCCAACAATATCCAGGTATTGCATGGGGGCCACAGCAACATCCTGGAGGGTGAGAAATATAGGAGTGAACTAGGAAGCAGGGGCGAGGGCTGGCCCAGGCAGAGGAAATGGTTGCTGCAAAGGGCCCTCAGAGGGTGCAAGTGGGGCATTTAATAAACATGAGGTCAGCATGGCCAGAGCAGAGAGAGGAGCCAAGGGAGGAGGACTGGTGCCCTAGCCGGTTTTGCTCAGTGGATAGTGTGTCAGCCCGCGGACTGAAGGGTTCTGGGTTCGATTCCGGTCAAGGGCACATACCTCAGTTGCAGGCCCGATCCCTGGCCCTGGTCAGGGCATGTGTGGGAGGCAACTGATCGATGTGATCTCTGACATCGATGTTTCTCTCTCTGTCTCTCCCCCTCTCTCTAAAAATCAATAGAAAAATACTGGGTGAGGATTAACACAAGAAAAGAGAGGAGGACAGGTGCCAACAAGGGGGTGATGATGTCTGCAGTGTGAAGAGCTCCAACTGGCCACTGTGTGAAAAGCAGACGTAATGGGGTGGGGAACAGAGAAGGCAGCAGGGAGGCCAGGGAGAAGGTGTTAGGGACGGGGGTGTGAGGGGAGGTGGTAGGGGTAAAGAGGTGGCATCCAGAGTCTCCCAGATTCTCAAAACTTCTGCATGGATGGAGGGTCAGTCCATGTCTAAATCTGAAGGCTGAGCAGGTGGCCCCACGGTGAGCAGGTGTCAGGCTCAGTGAGTCCTTGGGCCTGCAGGGCCTGGGTCTGTGCCCCCCGAGGGCTGGTAGCTCACATACCCTGTGAGAGGCAGGGATGTGCACATGGTAGAATGCACCCTGTAACAAGCCTTCCCTGTAATGAGGGGGTCCCTGGCTCCTTCCTTGTGATACTTCTCTCTGAGGCCAGGAGATGTGGCACAGGCAGGGTATGACTGTGAGGATGCTGGGCGTCTGGCCCCTGGGGCCGTGCAGCAGAAAGGCAAGAATCTTCCCAATAGCACTTAGTAAGTACCTGCTGCTTGCTTAGCACTGAGACTGTGGGATGACACCTGCAAGTGTGATTAAAACGTGCTGTGTCGCCCTGGCTGGATGGCTCAGTTGGTTAGAGCATCATCCTGTACACCAAAAAAAGGTTGTAGATTCAATCCCTGATCAGGGCACGTATGAGAGGCAAATAATCAATGTTCCTCTCTCTCTCCCCCCTCTAAAAATTAAAGAACATATCATCAGGTGAGGATTTAAAAAATGCATTAAGCCTGGCCAGTGTTCTCAGTGGTTGAGCATTGACCCATATGCCAAGAGGTCCCTGGTTCCATTCCTGGTCAGGGCACATGCCCGGGTTGCAGGCTTGATCCCCATTAGGGGGCATACAGGAAGTAGCTGACTGATGATACATCAATGTTTCTATCTGACCCTCTCCTTTCCTCTCTAAAAATCAATAAAAACATTTAAAAATTCATTAAAAAAAGTGTCGTGTCCTTATTGTATACCTCAAACTTATACAGTTTTATTAACCAATGTCACCCCAATAAATTCAATAAAGAAAAAAATGCGCCACTTCCTTTCATTAATGGCGAGTCCCTGCTCTCCCACTATGTCCAATTTGTTGATCTGTCCCCTGTGTGGACCCCGGTCTACTGAGGGTGAAGCCACAGCTTGGACTTTCTGTCGGGCACACAACAAATGCTCGAGAACTTGGCTCTGCTTAAGGTGACACATACGAGGCAGAAGAGCCCAGGGCAGAAGGGACAGGATTCCATGAAGTCCCATCACCCTCCTCCCCACACAGGGCCATGCACTCCCTTTCCTCCATCCCTTCCCCGGCTTACCACTCCCTCAAGGGGGCTCCAGCAGTGGGGTAACAAGAAGGGTGAACAAGACATCAGTCCCTGGCAGGGAGGCGGAGCCCATGACCATGAGTATGATGGAGGGTGACAGTGGCAGGTGAGCATCTGGGGAGCCTGACCCCTCTCTCTGGTGCTGTGGCTACTGCCTGGACTGCAGTTCCTCAATCCCCACACCTCCTCTTGGCCTCAGTGTCAGTGCGCTTCCCTGGGGAGCTCTCCGGTCCCTGCCAACACATGTCCCACTCTGGTGGGGGATGCTGACAACGGGGAGCCTGTGCATGTGGGGAGGGGCAAGAAGATACATCAAAATCTCTCTGCTTTCTGCTCAATTTTGCCATGAACCTAAAACTGCTCTAAAAAATATGTCTATTAAGAAAAATAAAAACAAAAAAGAAGGTAAGACAGTACATTCATGCCTGCTGGCAGAAGCATAAAGAAGTCCTCCCTCTGTGGCATTCCGTGTGCCACTCTAGGGGTGCAGGACCCTATTGGAGTGTCTGCCCCTCTCTTTCCCGGCTGCCCAGAGCAGCAGTCCACTCACCACTGAGACCCACAGCTCACCTCCAGATGGTGCAGGTGAAGTGCTGGTGGTCTTCGCTGGTCCCCAGGCTCATCTGCCACTTCTGGGGAGAGGAGAAAGACATGGGTCAGTCCGGAACACACAGCCTGGCGAGCGCAGGCTAGCTCTGAGAGCTGCCCGTCTGCTTCCAGTTCTGCAAAGTGAGTGAACCTTTCCTGGACCTCCCGCTGGAGCTTGGCTTCCAGGTGCCCCCACACTCTGCTCAGGGGCAGTGAAACTGCTCTACATGATACTGCAATAGGGATACACGTCATCATACATCTGATCACACCCACAAAATGCACAGCAAGAGTAAGCCCTAACGTCAACTATGAACTTGGGGTGACAACGATGTGTCAATGTAGGTTCACTACGCTGGTGGGGGATGCTGACAATAGGGGAGCCTGTGCATGTGGGGAGGGGCAAGAAGATACATCAAAATCTCTATGCCTTCTGCTCAATTTTGCTGTGAACCTAAACCTGCCCTAAAAAATAATGTCTATTAAGAAAAAAAAAAAAAGAAAAAAAGGAAAGATAATACATTCATGCCTGCTTGCAGAGGCATAAAGTTCTCAGAAAAGACACAAGATTTTAATAATTGTGGATACCTGTAGGATGTGGGCAGGAACTAGACTAGTAGAAGACACTGTCAATCTTTTATATGTTTTCTTTTTGGATGATGTGAATGTATTAGCCATTTAAAAATTAAAATTTTAGCCCAGCCGGAGTGGCTCAGTGGTTGAGCATCAATCTATGAACCAGGAGGTCACGGTTTGATTCCCAGTCAGGGCACATGCCTGGGTTGCAGGCTCAATCCCCAGTGTGGGGTGTGCAAGAGGCAGCCGATCAATGATTCTCTCTTATCATTGATGTTTCTATCTCTCTCTTTTCCTCTCCCTTCCTCTCTGAAATCAGTAAAAGTATATATTTAAAAAAATTAAAAATTTAAACTGGTTCCAAAACACCCCACTACCTGTGTATTCTAATTTTTATGGCCTCTGGAAATCTGGCCAAAAGGAAATGGAAAACCCACTCTTATGTTCCAGGCTGCCTAAGGCACTTTCACAGTTTGTTAGTAAATGAGTTTACAGTCCCTCCCAAGAGTAATAATGGACTCAGATCACTGGTACTCTCCATTTAACATCAAAGCTTTTTCATTAATGGGAACAAGGCCATTTTTATGTTAATTAAATGGGAGTAAATGGTCACTTAGATGCCTTTTGCCTGGAGCACCCATGTAGGAACAAATTACTAGTTTACACATACTGTACAATTCACCCTTTTAAAGTGTGTAATTCAAAAAGCAGGTCCAAGATGGCGGTGTAGGTGGACAAAGAGCTCATCCCCTCCTAGAGCTCATGAAATACTTAGCACACTTCCTCCTGAGAGACAGCTGTGAGCCAATTATACAGCTTCTGCACAACCAAGACACAGAAACCTCACAGAGAAGGCTGAGAAAGCTCTCTGCGAGCTGAGAAGCCCAGACCAGAGGAACCAGTGAGCGCCATTATTTATGTTTTCCCTCTCCATCCAGGTTCTCTGGCCAAACTGTAGGGTGCTGTAGCAGGTCCTCAGACAGTTCCAGCTAGACCCAGCAGGAAGAGGAGGGTGCCATAGCATGCATACAAGGGGCCCCTCCACCCGAGATTGACCCAGCAGGAATGACAGGGTGTCCCACTGGCTGTGTGTGCACCTGGAGCCCCCTCCCCCGGTGAAAGTGCAAAGCTAGCAGAGGGTGCCATAGCATGCATACAAGGGGCCCCTCCACCTGAGGTTGACCCAGCAGGTATGACAGGGTGTCCCACTGGGGGCTGTGTGTGCACCTGGAGCCCCCTCCCCTGGTGAAAGTGCAAAGCTAGCAAATATTGCAGTACCGGCCTATAGGGCTCCCCTGGCCAGAGAAAGTACAGAGGTAGTGAAGTGCTACTGTGTGCTCACAGGGGCCTCCCCACCCAATGAAGATTCGGAGTTAGCAAAATGTTGAGGTACCCACATAGGACTCATGTGGAGTGAGTGGGGCAGTGCTGTGTACGTGGGGGTGCCCCACCCAGAGAAGGTGCAGAACTAGCAATGTGCGGCTGCGTACTCACACAAGGCTGCCTCACGAGGATGTGGTATGTATACACTATGGAATATTATTCAGCACTAAAAGGAATGTTGTTCCGGCCCTCCGGTCCAGTTTAAGAACCCATTGTGGCCCTCGAGTCAAAAAGTTTGCCCACCCCTGACCCAGAGTGTAATTGTGTAATAAGTCAGAAAGAGAAAGACAAACTCCACATGGTTTCACTTATATGTGCAATCTAAAAAAACAAAACAGAAACAGACCCAGAGACAAAGAGAACCAGCTGATGGTTATCAAAGGGGGGGATGAGGTACATGGGGGTAAGGAAGCCTGGGTATGGTGGGGCTGCTCCTTTGCTCTCTCACAAGCAAAATGAAAGTGAAGGCCAGGCCAGACCGTATTCCCATTGGAGTTTGGGGCCTTCTTCCAACTCTACTGGTGGTGGCAGAATCAGTTCTTTGTGATTGTAGGACTGAAGCCCTTGTGTCCTTGCTGCCAGCAGAGGCCGCTCTCACCGTCTAAAGCAGCAGTCGTCAACTGGTGGTCCTGGTCCACAGACCACTGGTGGTCCCTGAGGTCTGAAAGGTTGGCGACCGCTGGTGCTTAGAATCTATTTCACTTCCTCTTTTGCCATCAGGTGGAGAAAATGGCCAGCAAGGAAAGGGGGCCTCATCCCTACATTGTAAGGAACTGAATTCTGATAACAAATCGAGCCTGGAAGATGGAAGCCCAGGCTGCCTGACGCCTTGATTTTAGCTTACGAAGCACCCCCCTGACCACCAGGACTTCTGACCTCCAGAACGGAGGGATGATAAATGGATGTTGTTTTAAGCTGCTAAGTTCATGGTGATTTGTTAGTCAGCACAGAAAACAACTGCAACACCTCTAACAGAGCCTCTTGGGAATGGCAGATTCACATCTCATGTCCCTCCTGCTGTCCCGACATCCGTTCACTCTGTGGAATTATGAGTGGAACTGCCGCCACTATTTAACGTGAGCACTCTCGCGTTTACTGGTTAAGAAGAATTCCATGAGTGTAAGTTAACCACCCGTGACAACCCCATTGTCCCGGGAGAGCATCTCCGTATGACAACATGGCATTTTGTACAACTCACCTCGTTGGTCCCTCCTTGAGAAGCGTAGGTGAAGACACACGTATACTTGTCCTAGAAAACGGAATGGAAAGGAAGGCTTGGTAGGGTGTAATCCTCAGTTCTGAAGGGGATGTCTGAGAAGATCCTGCTTTTGAAAACCTACACTAAAGGGGGAGGAGGCAGAGGCAGACTCCGCTGGCGGGGGTCCCCGGAAGCCAGCCCTGCAAGGCCGCCAGGTGACTGACAACCCAGAAGTCCCAAACAACTGCAACACCTCTAATAGAGCCTCTTGGGAATGGCAGATTCACATCTCACGTCCCTCCTGCTGTCCCGACATCCGTTCACTCTGTGGAATTATGAGTGGAACTGCCGCCACTATTTAACGTGAGCACTCTCGCGTTTACTGGTTAAGAAGAATTCCATGAGTGTAAGTTAACCACCCGTGACAACCCCATTGTCCCGGGAGAGCATCTCCGTATGACAACATGGCATTTTGTACAACTCACCTCGTTGGTCCCTCCTTGAGAAGCATAGGTGAAGACACACGTATACTTGTCCTAGAAAACGGAATGGAAAGGAAGGCTCGGTAGGGTGTAATCCTCAGTTCTGAAGGGGCAGGATCCTGGGATGTCTGAGAGGATCCTGCTTTTGAAAACCTACACTAAACGGGGAGGAGGCAGAGGCAGACTCCGCTGGCGGGGGTCCCCGGATGCCAGCCCTGCAAGGCCGCCAGGTGACTGACAACCCAGAAGTCCCCTTCCTGCCTCCCTACCAGTGAGCGCCTGGGTCGGGACAAACCCACGTGGCTTCCTGGGAATACAGAACGGGGAGGAGGCGGCCACCCCCCTCTAACGCCCACCCTCTAGGAGCTGGGGCTCTGGGACACCTGCAGGCCCGCTTTGGACGCACAAACGCCTGGGGGCCCGTATCTGCGCTTCTGTGGCTCTCGGACAGGTGCAAACCTCTCTGAGCCTCTGCTCCTTCCTCTGCAAAACAGGCCTGACACAGAGAGCACCCGGCACAGCACCAGGCTGTAGGCGAGCACTCCACAAACAGCTGCAATCGATACTCTCACAGAGGTGGAGGAGGAGGATGGAAGAGGCAGCGACTTCTCCAACAAGCTGGGGACAGGGCTGGGCTAGACGTCGGCCTGCGGCCCCAGGAAAGGGGGGCCTGGCCTCACCCTTCAGTGACATGCAAGATGGGGACCTTGTGCAACGGCAGGAAGAGCAGCGTCTGTCCACTTCCCAGTCACAGCTGCAAGGGGACCGACCTTCTGCGCGACCCGGAGCCGCGCACCCGTCAGGCTCCAGCTC
>NW_005354255.1:112857-155553 GCF_000412655.1 Myotis brandtii | reverse complement strand
GCCCTGCCTCCCTCTGGCCGCCATCTTGGGGCGGGGCTTGGGGGGCGGGGCGGGGCTTGGGAGTGCAGGGCGGGCCGGCGCGCTGAGTGGTCTTGGTTCGGTTCCATCGGCCCTCACTAAACGCAGCTCTTCCAGTTAGTGACGGTACAAGGAAGGAGGGAAAGAAAAGGGAGCCACTAAAGTTTAAACTAGTGAACGTAAGCTGTGTGAGGGAGATGGAAGATGACCGCTGGGAAAATACCTCATAATCGTTGCAGCCAAGATCCCTTGATGGATACTAAAAATGGGTGGTGGAAAGTTATGAGAAACAGGATGTTTGCATAAACTCAAAGTATTTTCCCCCAAGATACTCATTAATGACAACAAGAAAAAGAGTAATTTTACAATAGAGACACCACCTTAGCCCAGTGATCAAAGTTAACATCACCAAAAATGAGACTGCAGCGTCCTGGGGCGCCCACGGGATGCACCTCTGGATTCCTGTCCAAAATGCTGGATTGCAATATATATTAATAAAAGGGTAATATGCTAATTAGACTGGACATCTTCCGGACATCCTTCCAGACAAAGCATGGTGGCGGGGGGCCAAGGCAGAGGCAGTTAGGGGCGATCAGGCCAGCAGGGGAGGGCAGTTAGGGGGCGATCAGGCCGGCAGGCAGAGGTGGTTAGGGGCAATCAGGCGGCAGGAAGGCAAGCGGTTAGGAGCCAGTGGTACCAGATTGTGAGAGGGTGCAGGCCGGGCTGAGGGACACCCCCCTTGCACAAATTTTGTGCACCGGGCCTCTAGTCTAATTATAAGCAACCATCAGACGAACCTCAGTTGAGGGATGTTTTACAAGATAACCAGCAGTTAGAATGTCATGAAAGACAACGCTGAGGAACCGTCACAGAGTAAGGAGATCCGGACCCTAAGCTGCAATTCGAGGGTCCTGGCTCCGGTCCTTGTCTGAATTCCGGCTGCTGTAAAAATACCAGAGATTCGGGGGCAAAAACACATTTCTTTTCACCTTCCGGAGGCCGGGAGGGCGGATCCGGCTCCAGCGCTTTGCGCGTCTGTGAGGCCACGTCCCGGTTCGCAGGCTGTGCCCTCGGCCTGTCCTGGGGCCCCACCCTCATGGCCTCATCACCCCAACCTCCCCGTCTAATAGTCACATTGGAGGTTAGGCTTCAACTCGAATTTGGGGAGACACAGATATTCAACCCATAACAGTCCTGGACCAGAAAAATGACTTCACAGGAGAAATGCTGAAATTCAAATAAGGTCTGTCTGTGTCTGTGTCTGTGTCTATAATAGGATTGTGTTGATGTTCATTTCCTGGCTTCAATACCTGGCCTGTGCCATGTTAACATTGGGGGAAGATGAGCAAGGGACATGAGAGAATTCTATTTCAAAATAAAAAATCTAAGAGAAAATAGTCCTCACCTCAGGAGTTGCCAGGAGGATTGATGGAGGGACTGCAGGTGAGAACTCTAAATTCTCGGTGCTGCTAGCACTAGATGCCAATGAAGAAATCCCAGATTTTCAACTACAGGAGGAATCATTGTGTGTGTGTGTGGGGGGGGGCCACAAATTGCTTAGGATTTAAGAAACCCCGATGGCCAGGAGTGTCCAGAATTCAGCCTCTTTTCCTGGTTCTTCCTGACTTGAAAGAACAGAATGAAGAGAGAAAATGTCACAGGTAACCCTTAGGCTGGGCTGTGTTACAATCAAATCTCTACTGCACACCCCCCACCCAGGATGAAGGTCAGTCTCGGGAGGTCAGGAGGCTCCTGTAGAGGCCGACGGCTCCCAGATAACCTTGACTTCAGAATTCACACCACTTGGCAGGGGCAGCCTGCCCTCAATGGAGATACCTGCTTGTGTTAAGAAATTTCCTCCTGGGTTCATTGGAAATTGGTTCTGCTGTCCTGTGTTTTTGGTGTTTTACACAGCATGGTTCCATTCATGTCTTTCCTATTCCCACCTGCATCTGACCTTCAGCTTGTCGCTATGGAGAATTTAATTAGTGACCAAGAGCTGTTGTTAACAACACATTGTGTTTCAATTATGAGCTGACTGGGTATCCTACTAAAGAGAGGTAGGTGTGTGTGTGTGTGTTTAGAAAGACTGAGCCCCAAGCCTCTTGTTTTTCCTTTTTGCCTCAAAACACACATACACAACACACACACTAAGGGAGTTTAAAGGAAAAGCCATCATTCCAAAGATCCTGCTTTCTAGTCATGACGTGAAACCCAGCAGTTTTAAAAGAAACAACAGGCCCTAACAGGTTTGGCTCACTGGCTAGGCAGGGGTGGGCAAACTTTTTGACTCGAGGGCCACAATGGGTTCTTAAACTGGACCGGAGGGCCGGAACAAAAGCATGGCCCTGTGCACGTGCTTGATTCCTTTCCCAGTATAAGTGCTCATCTCTTCCCTAACTGGCAAGAACCCATATGTGGTAGACGTAAAACCCTGTGTCATATCTACTGCAGATATTTTCCTGGTTTGTCATTTTCCTTTCAAACATGTTTATGGTATTTTTCAAAAATAACTAGATACAGCCCAGCCAGTGTGGCTCGGTGGCTGAGCACCGATCTATGAACAAGGAAGTCATGGTTTGATTCCTCAGCAGGGCACATACCTGGGTTGCAGGCTCGATCCCCAGTCAGGGGTGTGCAGGAGGCAGCCGATCAGTAATTCTCATCATTGATGTTTCTATCCCTTTCTCCCTCTCCCTTTCTCTCTCTGAAATTAAAAAACATTTTAAACAAATAATATCTAGGAAGTTGCAAAAATGGCACAGACAGTCCCATGTACCCATCCCCCAGATTACATCTTACATCTTAACCATAGTACATTGTCAAACCAGGAAATTGACAGTACAATGTAATTCCAGTGGTCGGCAAACTGCGGCTCGCGAGCCACATATGGCTCTTTGGCCCCTTGAGTGTGGCTCTTCCACAAAATACCACGTGCAGGTGCGCATGTACAGTGCGACTGAAACTTCGTGGCCCATGCGCAGAAGTCGGTATTTTTTTGGAAGAGCCACACTCAAGGGGCCAAAGAGCCATATGTGGCTCGCGAGCCGCAGTTTGCCGACCACTGGAATTACATTGTACTGTCAATTTCCTGGTTTGACAATGTACTATGGTTAAGATGTAAGATGTAATCTGGGGGATGGGTACATGGGACTGTCTGTGCCATTTTTGCAACTTCCTAGATATTATTTGTTTAAAATGTTTTTTAATTTCAGAGAGAGAAAGGGAGAGGGAGAAAGGGATAGAAACATCAATGATGAGAATTACTGATCGGCTGCCTCCTGCACACCCCTGACTGGGGATCGAGCCTGCAACCCAGGTATGTGCCCTGCTGAGGAATCAAACCGTGACTTCCTTGTTCATAGATCGGTGCTCAGCCACCGAGCCACACTGGCTGGGCTGTATCTAGTTATTTTTGAAAAATACCATAAACATGTTTGAAAGGAAAATGACAAACCAGGAAAATATCTGCAGTAGATATGACACAGGGTTTTACGTCTACCACATATGGGTTCTTGCCAGTTAGGGAAGAGATGAGCACTTATACTGGGAAAGGAATCAAGCACGTGCACAGGGAACCTCAAATAGCATCAGGGACCCTCCTGCTCATGGAATCCCCATCAGGTGGAGGAAACTGGCCATGTATCAACAGGAAGAAAAAGACATCTCTAACCTGCCATCTCGAGATACCGAGACCTTCTGTCAGACACCTGTCCTTCTGTAGCTGCCCACCATTCACTCCCCCTTCCTGTTGGCACCCCACTTGTTCCCAGACCTCATTATCAGGGCAGGAGTGTGACTGACTGAAGTCTGGCCAACAGATGCTGTCTCATGACAACCTGAATGTTGACTGGGTGAGGCAGGGGGAGAAGGTTATGACAACGAGTTCCTGCTTTGACATGATTGAGGGTTGCCAGCTGCCAAGTCTCCTGGGGCAACCCCCGAGTCCTCTTTCTCACCAGTTTCTACCATTCTGTGACTTAGGACTGGTTTCCTCTCCATTTTATTTCACAGTGGGTTAAGTAAAAGACATCTTGTTCCTGAGATGATTTTAGCCATCCTACCCGTAAAACATTTTGAAATCAGCAACATAGTTCAATTTTCAACCTGTATGACAATGAACTAATTTCCTTCATATATAGTGTCTACAAACCAATGAGGTCAATAGATCAAAAGAAAGGGGGCAAATTATTACTAGTAAATTAGTGTCTTTAAAACATGAAAATATTCCCACACATAAAAAATTTTTTAGTTCAAGTTACAGTGAGATGCCATGTTTCACCTCTTAAGATTGAAGATAAAAATGTTTGAAAACACGTAATACTGGTGAAGGAATGGAGAAACTGACTCTTCTTCCCTCTTGGCAAAGTGCACACCGAGGCGTTCTCTTTGGAAGGCAAGTTGGCAGTATTCTTCAAAAATTAAAAATGAATATGCCTTTAATAATTCTAGGAATTTACCCAATAAACTTAAACATATACCCAAAATATGTACAAGGCTATTGGTTGCAGTATCATTTACACCAGGAATTGTCCAATTACAGTCTGTGGGTTGAATCTGGCTAGATGCCTGGTTTTGTAAATAAAGTTTTATTGGCACACAGCTAAACCTACACTTTACATATCATTGGTGGCTGCTTTTGAACTACAAGGGTGAAGTTGAGTAGTTGGAACACTGATTATCTGGCCTATAAAGCCCAAAATATTTACTATCTGGCTCTTTACAGAGGCCAGCTGACCCTTATACTGATTAATATAAAAGGTCCAGAATAACTTTTATTAGTCCCTTAATAGGTTCCTGGCAAAATAATTTATAGAACATTCATAAAGCTGAATAGAATGCAGCTATTAAAAATAGAGACTTGGGACGAAGGGCATCTTTCCTCCCTAATAGCCTTTTGTACTTATTTTTTAAGCAATTAAAAATAAAGGTAGAGCTTCCCAAAGGATGGAGAGGATGACTGCACTCAGCAAGGCCATTCTGTCAGAAACTCAAATACCCTGCGTGCCGCATACACAGGCACCGTCTCCAGTCCTCCTGGATCTCTCTGCTGTCAGGACAAACATGAAGAGGGGGTTTTCCTGATGCCTGAAGCACGGAGTCATGTCTCTGGACAAGCACAGGGCAAAAGGAAGTAATGGTGGCCCACAGGGCATTCGGCCAGAAGGATGCTGTACCTTGGGTTGTGCTGTTGCCCTGGGAAAGCCTGGAGGGCTGTCTATACCGCCCTCCACATCCTATGCTGGATTCCGAGTGACACATCAGAACTGCGGGGGCTGTCTTCACTGGACCACTCGGAGGAGCAGCGCATGGTGTCCCTCCCTTTCGTGCCAAGGTGTCCAGGGCTGACTACAAAGACTGCCATGCCTTTGGCTCTGCCACCTCCTGGACCCTGCACTTTCCAAAAGGCCCTCATCCCCATCCCCAGGGCTTAGAAGGAAACTCAGGCAGTGGCCACGCTTCCATCTGGAATCGTTTAATGAGCCTACTTCGTACACGCATAATTATAAAAGAATAAGAATTGACAAAAATATTTTCTTTCCTTAATATGTAGAGGTGGTTTGTTTCTGGGGTTCTTTTTTTTTTTTTTTTTCTCGCCCGCCCCTGACAGAACTCGTGGCAGGGAGGGAAAGGAAGGAGTAAAGATAACCCTGAGGTGGGGATGGTTCCACTCCCAACCCCGGAATCTGGTCTGTGCGGGCCAGGCAGACACATGGCTGGAGGGCTGGGGTGGGCAGCAGCCGCTGGCCAGCAGAGACCGAAGCTGAACGAGTTCAGAGCCTGCCTACTAGCTGGGGAGAGGCGGGCCCAGGAGGCTGCTCTGCACCGTGTGCATCGCTCATACCTGCTGGCCACCACTCCCCACTCTGGGCTTCGAAAGAGGCAGGGCTCACTGGGTGCTGGCTGGGCTGAACCCCGCTACTCAGCGGCAGACCCCAATTCCAGATTTAGGCACCCCTTGCTTTCTGTCTTTTAAATAATTATGAAAAATGTCCCCAAAAACAAAACACAAGTAGGAAATGGGGCTGGTGAGGAGAAAAGGCAACCAATCGCATGCTTCCGGGCTGGGCGCAGTGGTGGGCCACGGCCCAGGAGGCAGACCCAACCTCTCCGGTGCCCAGCGGAGTTCAGGCGTCCTGCTCCCAGACAATGGGGAGAGGGGATGGCTTCAGGAAGTGCCCTGTGGGTCAGCCGTATCTCTCCGTCTTGGCAACCAAGAAGCAGCAGGCAAAGAACCCAGGAGCATTTTTAAAAACGATAAAAGACGTCGGGTCATGAAGGCGGTGGCTCTTGGGCCTGGGCGGTCCAGCAGGGGCTGTGGCGAGGGCACTGCAGGATGGGAGCTGCAAGGCCACTCGGTCCTTCCACCTGGTCTCACTGGTGGTGGTGGTGGTGGTAGTGGTGGTGGCAGCGGCGGAGAAACCACTTGTGCTCTAAGTGTGCGGCCGAGTGCCATGGTCCTCAGAGGTATTCTTGTAGAAAGTGCAGCAGCGTGACTTCATAGTGCTCGCCGGACTCGGGGCAGCGGATGCTGTGTCTCTCGTTGGGGTAGATCTGGGTGGACAGAGAAGGCAGGGCTGGTGGCACGGAGCAACTCTGCTGGCCTACCCCGGCACTCTGGAGCCCATCCCCATTTCTGGCTCAGGGCATCACCCCTCAGGGCCTGTGCTACCACCCACTTCTGCATGGCGACAAAAGAGCATGAGCCATGCTCCCACCCACAACAGAGTGTTATCTCACTTCCAATTTCTCCTGGGGAGGCAGGGTCTAAATGCTTTTCCTGCGAAAATTCATTTGGCTCTCACAGCCTCACTGGGAGGCAGGGGGTATTTGTGCTCATTTCACAGATGAGGAAGCGAGGCCCAAGGCTAACAGACCTGCCACATAGGAGGGAACAACTATCCCAGCTACCTGGTCATGACTTCAGGCTCAGAAGGACATTTGCGATTCCATCCTGGGCCCGCCTGACTTTTGCCCTGATCTGCAGCTGCCTCTGGCCTATTTGTGAGAAGCATGTGTGGCTGGGGGTGGGGTTGCCGAGAGGCACTCTAACAGTTCTTCACCCCCACAGAAGCTCTGCCCTTGCTTTGGCTAGGTGGCTTAGTTGGTTGGATCATTGTCTTGTACACCAAAAGGTTGAGGGTTCGATTCCTGGTCAGGGCACATACCTAGGTTGTGGGTTCGGTCCCCAGATGAGGGGCATAAGGGAGATAACTAATCAATGTTTCTCTCTTTCCCACCCTTCCTTTCTCTCTAAAATCAATAAACCTACCCTTGGGTGAGGATTAATAAAAATACCCAACTCTGCCTGCTTCCCTCCTGCCACGTTTGACAGGACAGAGCACATGGAGGCGTCTGGGAAGCAGAAAGACATCGTGGCGGCATGTGATCAATCTGTCCCTCTTGCCTCCAGAATTCCTCCACACCCACTGGGCTTCTTGCTCCCCAGTGTTGACCCCTTTCCTGCCAGGAAACTGACTATGGCTCATGTCCTACTGGCCCCTGTCTACAGGGCAGCCAGAGGGATGCTGGTCACATAGCAAGCAAAACAGTCACAGTCCTGCTCTCAGGGCTGGACACCTCTTCTCCCCCTTAGAACAAAACCCCCGCCCCCCCCAGGCCTACCCCTTACTACTAAAGCACCATCCCTTTCCCAATACCCCACTTTTCACCTGAGGCCCAGCCACCTGGGCCTGCCCTGGTCTCCAACTCCTCTCCAGCTTACTCCCCAGCCACCCTAGTCTCCTGTCCCTGAGCTGCTCCATCCACTGGTTTCCTGTGTCTGGTGTCCTCCACACACCTCCCCCACCCTGGGGCCTGGCTGACTCCCCACGTAGTCTTTAGTTCCCTTAAATGCCACCTCTTTAGGAAATTTTCTGACATCCCAGCCAATACCCCACCTAGATGCTTGCAGAACCCTGGACAGTTCCTCCAAGTTTCTTGGTTTAAAACCTGTGTGTGATTTCAGTTGCATCGACTACCCTCCACCAGGCTCTGGGCTGGGGTGAGTCTAGCTGTGTTCCCAGCACAGGGGCAGCATGGACCGGAGCGATCAACCATGACTGCTGCATCAAGGACAAATGGACACTGGCTATAGGGAGCCCAGGGAGAGGTGGCAAGTGCAGTGAGAGGTGATGCCACCCTGGTTGCCACTCCCACCTTGTCAGCTCCCGGGAGGGACCCAAAGCATCCAGGAGCCACCCACCTGGAGCTGGTAAGGTTTTCCGGCTCGAATCAGCTGGGAGACGAGAAAGTTTGTGTGGAAAAAGTGCACGTTCTCATCCAGGAAGCCGTGCAGGATGAGCAGGCGGTTGGGCCTGGAAGACAAGGTGGGTGAGGGTGGAGGTGGGACCCTCCTCTCCCGCCCAGAGGCAGTTAGTCCCAGTGTCCTTCCCCAGCCCAGGGGCAGCGAGGGCGGAAGTAACAGGTAGTGGAGGGAGGGGGGCGGGGGTGCGGGGGAGACACACCGGCATAACTGGTGGGTCAGGGAGACCTCCTCACTTCCGGGCAAGGAGGGGAGAGGGTGCTCTTGGCTATGTGTGCAATGGCCTGAGCTACAGAAAGCTTTTAGGGCAGTGCTGCCCGAGGCACTCTGGGATGACGGAAGGTTATAGACCTGCCCAGCCCAAAAGTCACCAGCACACGTGGCTACTGAGCACTTGAAATGCGGCAAAGTGGCCACATTTGACTTTAAAAAGTAATTTATTGGGGTGAAATTCACATAGCCTGAAGTTAACTCATTTTAAAGCAAAATTCCAGGGGCATTTTGTGTATTCACAAGGTTGTACAACCATCACCTCTATCTAGTTCCAGAACATTCCAACATCCCAAAGCAAAACCCCACGGCATCATCAGTCATTTCCACACCCTGGCAACCAGCAATCTGCGCCTGTCTCAATGGATTGATTATCTCAGTGGATGTGAGTGAATGTGATCTGAAGTAGATGGCACAGGTCTAGAGCAGGGGGTTCCAAGTTTGGCTGCATGTTGGCCTCCCAGGGAGCCCAGGCGGGGTTAGAGGGCAAAGGGAACCCCAGCATGAAAGGCATGGGAGCCCGGCATACGTTCAGACAGAGCCAGAGCTGAAAGTGGCAACACTGATTTCTTTAATCAGAGAATCAGATGCCAATGCCAAAGGCATGCCATGGGACATCTGAGCTGGCCTGATGCATCCAGTGTTACAACCATGTGGAACTGGGTCCCAAACCAGAGTGTCAAAACCCACAAGACAAAGACTGTTCATGTTGAAGACCAACTGATGGGCCTCTGGCAGGCCATGTGCTCGGGTAATGAGGCTGTCCACATGTACAGTGGTACAAACCTAGAACTTTCCTTACAGCATTCTGAGGGCAGGGCCAGGGGCCTCCCTCCCAGAGCACCCAGACACCACATCCTGGGAGGATCGGAGAGGTGACAGGGCTGCGGGAGGGGACGTGAGACTGAAGCAGGGAGAGGGAGGAGCGGAAGCCAGGGAGCAGCGTCAGAGGCAGGAGCACCCAGTGACTCAGAACTGCCAGGGCAGGGAGGGGCCTTACTCATTGGGCAGCTTCTCCACGTGCAGGGCCACGGAGCCCGCCTCATAGCCAAGTTGGTTGTTCTCTGGGACGTCCATGTAACGTTCCGTGTACCCTGTGTCATAGGCCATCCAGACTGTGACCGGGGCACCTGCGATGGCCACCTGTGGGCCACAGTGGATGGACAGGGCAGAGAGAAAGAGAGAGAGAGGAGGAGAGACACATGCACATGGGTCAGGTTTCGGGAGCCCTCATTCAACTGGCTGTCCCGGGGCCTCCCCCGGAGGACATGAGGAGCGGGCATGCACACGGGAGGGGGGCTGGCAGGGAGGGGCCCTCAGACCACGTGTCCCCCGTGGACTGTGTGCTGTCGAGGGAGGGTGAATTGAACGGGCATGTTTAGGCCGGGATCGACTCCTCCCTGGTCCCACTGCCTTTCTGCCTCCTCCTCCTCATCGCCGCCCCGCGGTGCCCGGACAGTGCTGCCGGCCTGGGGGCCCCTCCCCCGATGCTCTTCACACCATGCCCCACCTCTGCCCATCCGAGGCCGGGGTCCCAGGCTCAGCCTCCCACAGAGAGCTGCTGGCGGGGTTTTGTGCAGCCGGACGCCATCCTGGGGTCAGCAGTGGCGGGCAATGAGGAGGGGGGCTCGGCCCCATGGGGCTGCTGCGGGGAGAAACAGCCACGTGGCAAAGCCCTGCCGAGATGCCTCCCCCAAGGGCTCCAGGGGCCTGGGCGGTGCTAGCAGACAAGAGGGAGGGCGCGGGGCAGGACCCACCTTGAACACTTGAGGCTTGTGGATCAGCCCCATGAGCGAGAGGAAGCCTCCGTAGGACCAGCCGTGGATGGCCACCCGGCTCAGGTCGATGAAGCCATACTTCTGGGCCACGAACTGCAGGCCCTCCACCTGGTCCTCAATCTCCACCTGGCCCTGGGGGACGAGGCCGGGAACCTCTCAGTGGCTCCTCCTACTGCTGTCCCACCTCTGCCCCTTGTGAGGAGCCCTCTCCCTCTCGGATCAAAGCTCCATTCACACTCGCCCTGCTCTCTGGGGCAGTGGTCAGACAGGCCTGGCACCAACCCTGCCCTGCTACCTCCTGGCTGTTCCTCTGAGAAAGTCACATCCTCTCTCTGGGCCTCAGTTTTCCCACCCCAAAACGAGGGTGTTAACCTGAATAGGACCCATTTTACAGTGGACATGAGGGCAACATGAGATGGTGAGTGTCCTACACTCAGAGGTCTGGCACATGCTAGGGCTCAATGAATAGTTGGTGTCATCATCTCCACCACCACCACCACCATCACCATCACCACCATTAACACAATCACTATCACCGCCACCACCACCACCATCGTCACCATCACCACCATTAACACAATCACTACTGTCACCACCATCACCACCATCTCCACCACCACATCATCACCATCACCACCATTAACACAATCACTACTGTCACCACCATCAACATCACCATCACCACCATTAACACAATTACTACTGTCACCACCATCACCATCATCACCACCACCACCATCACCATCACATCATCATATCATCAACACAACCATCACCATCATTATCATCATATCATCATCATGGTCTCCACCATCACTGTTAGCACCGCTTGTGCAGCTACCAGTCCCTGTCCAGCCCAGCCCTTGGCTCTCATTAACACAATCACTATCACCACCACCACCACCACCATCATCATCATCATATCATCAACACAACCATCACCATCATCATCATCATATCATCATCATGGTCTCCACCATCACCGTTAGCACCACTTGTGCAGCCACCAGTCCCTGTCCAGCCCAGCCCTTGGCTCCTCCTGCCGCCTGGGCCTGTACTGATGTGTCTGGTTTCAGGCACCAGGTGGGATGGGTGTATACCTGTGTCCCCATGAGACGAAGCTCAGAGCTGAGCAGCAAAGCAGATGTTCCCCTTGGTTCCAAAAGGCCACTCCACTTATGACGGTCCTTGAAGGAGGTGACCCGGAGCCGCCCCAAACCCTGAGCCAACAAAACCCAGATCTCCCTTCGCTACACAGGAAGGGCCCGGAGAGACTGGGAAGAAAAGTTACCATTTGGTTTTTCAGGGCCCCTTCGAACCGAAGACCTCGCTGACATGAGCCCCTGCCATCAATCACAACCACAGCGTAGCCCAGGGACGCCAGCGTGTTGAGCCGCAAATACTTGATTCCCTTGAAGGAGTTATTGACCAGCTGCACCTGTGGGGGAGGGCAAAGCGAGGACGTGGGGCTTTGGGCAAGTGGTAAGAAATCCAGCATGAGATGCGAGACAGAATGGGCTAGATGGCCCCGATGCCAGAGGGACGGGGCGGGGGTCTTCCAGCCTAATAAGGAGCCTGTACTGTACTGTAAAGACTATGAATGGCCCGGAAGGGTTCTGGACGTGAGGGAGTGGAAAGGGAGAGGGGCCCATGCTGCACCAAGCCTTGTTCCTACAGCCTTGTTCTGCCTCCTTTCTACCCCTCAGTTATCTCTAAAAAGCAGACACAAATGATGGTGGGGGAATGGCTGGTGTGGCAGCAGGTGCTTTCTCTGAGGAACTTGACTTCAACCACCTCCTCACTTTGGTGCTGTTACTATTCGGGGCCTTATCATTCCCTGTGTGTGTGTGTATGGGGGGAGGGGTTCATAGTGGGCGCTGGAGCACGTAGACAGGCCTCCACTCATCGATGCCAGAAGTGTTTTTCCCCGAGTTGTGATAATTGCCCAGATACCATCCAGTGTCCCCTGAAGGACAGGACTCCCAAGTGAGAACCACTGTCTTAGATGTCCCCTTCTCAGAGACCTGGGCCCAGGGCCCATGGCCACCTCTGTCCCCATGCTGGTGGCCATGGGTGAGAGTGGATCACTATTGGGCAGGTGGCCCAAAGGAACACCTGGGATGAGGGGGGCTTCCCAAAGGGACAAGGGAGCATCAGCAGGAGAAGGGGGAGCGGGGGTCATCAGGGAGGATAAGGTGTACAGAAAGCCAGAGGCAGAAGCTTGAGGGACCCCAGAACCCTGTGTGGTCCGAGGGGGCACTCCAGTCCTGGCATGTGGGGAGGGGGTGTGAGGAACAGGGCCAGTACCCACCTGGGGGCCTCCGTACACAAAGAGGACAGTGGGGTGCTTCTTCCCTGGCTGCACCGCATGCGGCTTGTAGATCATGCCGTAGAGCTGCACATCAGACCGCGTGTGGAAGTCAAAGATTTCCGGGGGCACATAATCGGGGGGGCAGCCTACAGACAGAGAATCCGTGGCTACTCAGACAGGAGCCCAGAGCCAGCTGACACCCACACTCCACTGCCTGGCCTCCACCCGCTGAGGGTGAGCTGGAAGCACCCCATCCTCTGCTTTTCAAAGGTTATTTATTTATCAGAGGGACGGGGCTTAAATATATTTTATTGATTTTTTTTTTACAGAGAGGAAGGGAGAGGGATAGAGAGTTAGAAACATCGATGAGAGAGAAACATCGATCAGCTGCCTCCTGCACACCCCCTACTGGGGATGTGCCCGCAACCAAGGTACATGCCCTTGATGGGAATCGAACCTGGGACCCTTGAGTCCGCAGGTCGACGCTCTATCCACTGAGCCAAACCGGTTAGGGCTCAAAGGTTTTTTTAAGTCAGAGAGCCAGGAGTGAACCGGCTCCAGCAGCCGCTGACGCTAGCCCAGTGATGGCGAACCTTTTGAGCTCGGCGTGTCAGCATTTTGAAAAACCCTAACTTAACTCTGGTGCCGTGTCACATATAGAAATTTTTTTATATTTGCAACCATAGTAAAACAAAGACTTATATTTTTGATATTTATTTTATATATTTAAATGCCATTTAACAAAGAAAAAAATCAACCAAAAAAATGAGTTCGCGTGTCACCTCTGACACGTGTGTCATAGGTTCGCCATCACTGCGCTAGCTGATTCCCCCAGGAAGGTGACATCACTTCTGTGATTTGACAGACAATTTCATGGTCTGTTTCTCTCAAATCTTTATAATTGCTTTCATTTTTGCAAAGCAACACGGGTGTTTGGATCATGATCATGAAGAAAGTCTCTAAGATGATTTTATTCAGGTAAACAGGGTCAGATTTGAAAGTTAAATAAGGTGCCCTGGCTGGTGTGGCTCAGTTGACTGAGTATTGTACTGTGTACCGAAAGGTCGCCGGTTCGATTCCTGGTCAGTGCACGTACCCAGGTTGCAGGTTCGATCCCCAATCGGAGTGTGGAGTGTATATGGAAGACAACTGATCAATGTTTCTCTCTCTCTTCCCCCCCACCCCCTTCCTTCCTCTCTCTCTAAAATCCATTAAAAAATATTTTTTTAGAAAGTTAAATAAGTAAGTGGTAATGTAGGTTGTGGAATGTTTACTGGAAAGGGGTGGAGAATATTTTTGGCCTTAGGTGCTGAGACGACTTTCTGTGTCTCTGTAGTAACAACCAACAACCAAGCTTTGCTGTTGTGGCCCTAAGGCGGCCACAGATGATGCAAATGACGGAGCATGGCGGGATTTGGCCACAGCTGGCCAACTGCTCATAGAGGTTGTCTGCAAACATGGCAAGATCAGCAGTTTTGGAAAACAGTCCCTAGTCCTCCTGCCTGCAGGTCCAGGGCTGGGCATCAGGACACCCAAGTTCCCATCGCTGCTCCCCTGCTGCTGTGCAAGACCCGCCCTCATCTGTGAACCAGGGCTGAGGGTCCTGCTCCATCATGTCCAGTGTTGTTGACGTGCAGAGAGTCATGGACTGAGTTATTAGGTCAGCGGTTCTCAACCTGTGGGTCGCGACCCCTTTGGGGGTCGAACGACCCTTTCACAGGGGTCGCCTAAGACCATCGGAAAACACGTATATAATTACATATTGTTTTTGTGATTAATCACTATGGTTTAATTATGTTCAATTTGTAACAATGAAATTGGAGATCACCACAGCATGAGGAACTGTATTAAAGGGTCGCGGCATTAGGAAGGTTGAGAACCACTGTATTAGGTGGAGAAGCCTTTTACCTATTAAGGTTCCAGGGGGTGATGATAAAGATGTTTTCTAGCCCATAAATACTTTACAAATGCCAGGGCTTCCTATTTCCCAGAACATCTGGAAATCTAGCAAGTGGCAGGTCTGGGTCAGGGAAGGGCGTCCTTCTTAGGGAGAGATTCTTGTGTGTTTGGAAGGCTTTGATTTTCATCCTAAGAATAGACATTGTAACACTTTGCAGATAAAGGAACATTTTAGGGAGACAAGCTGACTTGTCCTTGGTTCTGCAGCCAGAATTGGAACCTGGGGTCACCCCAGCAGCGTAAAGGCCCCCCTCCTGGCTCCCGGGCAAACTGACAGATGCCTCCTGTTTTCCGAGGCTCCGCCTGTGCCTGACCTCCAGGCCTTCTACAAAGGCTCCCAAGCATCTGCTCTGCGCCCTGGAGACGCTGCCCCTGAGGACAAGGATGCCTCAGGGACCCGCTGGCAGGCAGTCGGCTCCTGAACCGAGTCTGCTCTGTGAGGGGCAGGCCTTAACTGCAGCACAGAAAGGAGACTGTCCCAGGGCCAGAGCCCACAGGACAGCTGGGGCCAGTGGTCATGTTTGAGAGGAGCTCTCAGGGCTGCCGGGAGAGGCCAGACGCTGGGGAGGCCTAGCAGGGAGGGCTGCAGGCTGCTCGCTGCCTCACACCCTCCAGGACACCCTCCTCTCACCAGTGTTATCTGATGGGACCCCAATCCATTTTATAGACGGGCAAGCTGAGTCTCCCAAGGGGCAAGTCTCAGTCAAGTCCCAGAGGATCTGGGGCTACTTACTGGCTGCCTCCATCATGCTGGCCCAGAACTGAGGCTGCTTGTGCAGAGGGTCATCATCGGGGCCGGTCAGCTTGTAGACGTGCACGCAGGGTGGTGTGCCCACACTGCTGTAGTGGCTGATGAACATGTCGAAATTCTGCGGGTAGGACGGGGGCGCTGAGCACCTCTCCCCACCCCCAATTCTGCACCCTTTGTCCCATCACTGGCCAACCTTCACTGATACTGACCATCCTTACCCTGTGTAAGTGCTCATTTAAACCTCAAAACCCCACCCATGTGGGGTGGCTACTATTATCATTACCCCCATTTTTCAGATAAGCAAACTGAGGCCCAGAGGACTCTGTCCCCTGGCCAGGGGTCCCACGTGGTCAGACTCAGATTCTTCCTATACCATCTCTCTGGTTCTATAGTCAGCAAACTGCTACCAACTGTTTACCCTGGATGGGGAGTGGCCCTGTGCTTGGCTGCTGCCTGATGTTCTAGAATGTTCTGAGAGGCTAAGGCGGGTACAGGGATAGTGCCATCAAGAGCAGCCGGACTCAGGGGAGTGCCCACCTGGCTCATGGAGCAGCTGTGGGAGAAGCCGGGCGTGGTGAGGCGCACAATCTCACTGGCCGACTCGTAGCTGACCACGTAGAGGTGGTGCTCCAGGGGAGTGTCCTTCGTGCCTTGGAAGTACACCAGCTTCGTCTCCTCATTGACCCAGATCTGTGGGGACACAGGGGCTCCTTGTGAGGCTGCCCAACGCTTCCCAGGCCTGCTTTCCCATGACCCCTGCCCATCTCCCTACCCCCACAGGGAGGGCCCAGTGTTCTGTGAGCAGGGGACCTGTTATTCCCCCAAGTTGGCCGGAGAAGTGTCTGGAAGAGATGCACTTCTCAGACCCTGTGGGGTGGGAGCAGATCTAAGTTGCTCCTGGGCTGGCTGCACATCCAGGAGCAACTTAGAATCAGAACCCTGGACAGTTACTCTGGGCATGCCCAGAGCCTCCCACAGAGGCGGAGGGAGGGGCCATCCTGGGCCCAAGGGCCTGCCAGTCCCAGGCCCTGGTCCCGGGTGGGGTCAGCCCACCTGTGACTCAGATGCATGGGGTAAAAGAGGTGGCACTCCCTGCCCCACCTATATCCCTGTGGGGTTCTTAGGTGATGTCTTCAGGAGGAGAGGGAAAAACCCTGCTCTGGGGATGGGGATAGGCACTGCCTCTCTGGGGCCAACCTGGCAACATGGAGGCAAAACAAAAAAAGTGTGTCCTCTGACCTGGCAGTGAGACCTCTGGGAACTGTTCCTGAGGACTTCACCCAGGAGGGGATTTCAAAATGGAGGGACAAAGACGCTCAAAGTGCTCTTAAGACTGAAGAAAGGTGACAAGAGGAGTGTCCGAAAAGGTGGAATTGTTCCATAACCATGGCACAGTTCTGTGTCCACAAAAAAACTATTTTCTAAAAAACCTCTAGAAACCCCCTAAAATGATGTGTGCAAATAGGAAAGCTCTGCAAGTGATTTCCCTCTGTGGTCACCTCCAAGGAGGGGCAGAGGCTGCAGAGTGCAGGGTGACGGCGGAAGGGGATTCCGATGTGCGTCGTATCTAGAATGACCCAGTCATTATAACAAATATTGACTGTTCATTGTTACCATGCTTCTTAAATAAAGGTTTTCTAGAAATAGAGGATGTCCTTGAAAACTCAAACAAACGGGGAAATCGGCGTTCTCCAGGCCAGGGATCCACCACGGCCACATCTTTCCAGAGGGAGCGCAGATATAGCCGGGGGCACATGACCTCAGGCAGGGATGTTAGAGGTCACTGTAGCTCCTTTTGTTTTTTAATTTCTGAGTAAAAAGATAAGGCATGCCAATGTAATGTTCGGTGAGAGAGAAAGGGATGATGCTGGCTTATGTGTGTGCCAAACCCTATATATGCCCAGGGCTTCAAAGTACTTTAAAGCAGGGTCCTCACCCAGGGTGGTTCTGCCCCCAGGGGACACCTGGCTATGTCTGGGGACATCTGTGGTGGTCACAAACGGGAGTACTTCTGGTGGGAGGCAGGGAGGCTGCTCAACACCCTGCAGTGCCCAGGATGCCCCCACAGAGAATCATCAGCAATAACAAGGGGGAGAGACCAGTTGTCAAGATGAAAGAATTAGAGCTACTAGATGGTTCCATTTCACAGATGAGGAAACGGAGTCTTAGAACCCAGCTACTCCTTGGGGGGCAGGGCTAGGCTAAGAGCTGGGGTCGGGGGATAGGGTGGGAGAACACCTCCAGCAAGACTGACCGCAAGCAAGCACAGCCAAGAGTAGGTGACTGTCCTTTAACCTCTGGGTGCCCCACTATCTGGCCCTCTTGCCTCACACATAAAGATGAGAACGTAAAATCTGATTGAATCGGGACTGTGCTCATGGTTTTACAGCTTCTTTCCCAGCAATTTGTAGTGACGGCTTTACAAGTTGGTGACAGGGCTTTCCGGCAGGTGTGGTTCTGCTGTAATCAACACAGTTCCCTACGGAGCCTGGACCTCCTGCCACTGCTGGCCACCAGTGCTGACTGACTGCTACTTCCCACCATGTGAAGAGCACTGGGAGGGACACACATGTGCTAATATGTCTGTCTTTGGTCCACGAGGCATTTATGCTGGTGTGAAGTAGGGACCAGGAAGTCTGATTAAGGGGACCCTTTGTAAACCTGGACCCTGTGAAGATGCTGTAGCCAGAGGCAAAGTCGCGCTGTGTTTTTAAGAGGTGCGTTTGGGGGAATGGAACGAACGCCTCTGGTCTTCCCTGTGGCCGCATCCTTTGCTCCTGAACCTCCCCTCGGGCAAGCGTGGGGGGGAGGGCCCTGGTTGGAAGCTGCAAGACGATCCCACAGTGGGCACCCCAAGTGTCCCACAAACTGTTCTTCCAGGGTTGAGTGGTTTAATGGAGTGGAAGGAGGATAACAGAGAGCTCCCTGTGGCCCTGAGAATGTGCTCAGGTGGGGCCCTGCATCCTGGACCCAGTGTGCCTCCAGCCTTGGCCTTGGGCACGCTGGGGCTGTGGAGGGGGCGGAGCAGAAGGGAGGAGTGGCCAGGTGGGGGCAGGGGAGCCACAAGCACAAGAGGTCTTGAGAGGGACCAGAAGTGTGTGTCTATGTGCCTGTGCATGTACAAGTGTGCATGGAGACGCTGGTACCTTGGAGCCATGCCTGGCCAAAACTTCCCATTCACCGCTGGTCAGCGCGATCTCCTCCTTGACAGGGCACTTAAATTCATCTGGAAATAAGGAAAGGAAAAGAGGTGAAGGGGCCCCAGGAAGCTGTGATGGGGACACAAAGCACCGAGACCCACCTGCACCACAGCAGACTTGCACTGTCCAGACCGGCCCCCACCAACCTGGCAAATGCCAGTCTACAGCCTCTGCATCCCAGGCCAGCCTTGCCCCTCCTCAATTCTCCAGCCACCCGAGGCTTCCCGCTGAGGCACGGACGATGGCGCAGCTGGCTGGTCCCCATCTCACTCCAACCCATTCTGAGCCCTATTCCCTGCTCTTGCTCTTGTCTTCTTGGCTACCCAAATTCAAGCCCATGTTTCTCTTGGCCCAGAGGGCCCTGCCAAGCATGCCTGCTGGGCCTCTCCAGCAGGATTGTCCTCTGTGAAAGCAGGTGTTGCACGGACACGTCAGTGCCAGCGCCACCACTGTCCTGCCGCTCGTGCATTCCAACAGGCTGCTGGCCTCACTCGACTGCACAGCACGCCTGGAGGCTGCCCTTTAAAGAATTCATTCCTTCTGATTTAAAGTGAATGAGGCCACGCCTTCTCATCTGTCCAACTGCCATCGAGCAGGTGGAAGACATGTGACAAGAGTGTGAGATGGGGATGCAGCAGAGGCCCACACACAGGTGCATGGGAAACCAGGTGTGCCCAACTCAAAAGCAGGTTTCCTGAGAGGCACCTGCTTCGAGCTCCACTCTACCACCAGGTGAGAATCGAGCTCAGCTGGCCCATTTCAAGAGGCAGAAATGAGGACTTTTCAAGTGACATTTCCCAAAGCCAGGTGGCGTCAGTAAGTCAACAGAAAAGCCAACAGCAGCAACACCAATGAGCCAAAGAAAACTCTCCTTGCAGATGGTTCAGCCGGCATGTGGGGCCGAATCAAACCCCGAGTGGCAGTGCCCTGAGACAGCAGGCACTCCTCAGTCCCTGCCTTACCCAACCCCTCGGAGTGTGTGGCTTCGCCTCTTGACACTCAGGCCCCCCTCGGCTCCTGGCACCCTGAACACATCCTCACTTGGGTCTCTGTCCCCTGTGCAGGTGGCTGCTTGAGGCTCATTTGTGGGCTCTACCTCTAACCTGTAGGACAATCCTGGGGTGACTCGGCCCAAAGGGACACTGGCTGACACCTGGGAACATCTATGGTTATCACAACTGGGGAGTGGGTGGGGGTCAGGGATGCTGCTGAACTCCCCCCAGTGCCCAGGACGACCATACGGAGAATGACCCGGCTTTGAGGTCAGCAGTGCCCACAGGAGAGACCCTGCTCCAAGCTGGAGGAGCCGGCTTAACTCGCAGGCTCGGCCCTGTGGCACTCTGTCCTGTCCAGGGGCTGAGATGCCATCCAGGCTGCTGGCGAGGACGGCCACACTCCCATCACAATACATTCTCTCCCCAGAACTCCGAGCACACGAACCTGCCCACACGGCATTCCCACTACTGAGCTCTTCACCTTGGATACGTGCAAAACCCACCTCTGGGTTGTTCTCTCCTAAAACTGCCCCTTTCAGAGACTTCCCATCTCGGAACAGACCTGTGACGGAACAACTGGTGCCTGTGCCGTCCTCTCTCTCTCAGGCTCCACATCCAAATCCACAGGCAAACCGTGTCAGCTAGTGGTCAAAGTGCAGAGTGCATCGAATCACCTGGGTCAGCCCAGCCCCACCGCCTGACCCGTTCCTGTCCCTCTCCTCACCCCTCGGGCTACGTTCCACACAGCAACCTCAGGAATCATTTTAAAGTGGTGGAAGGCCAATGTAAAAGCCAAGTTCCCTCCGAGACTCACAAGGCCCTACACGACCTGCCCCATCCCCTCTGCCCTCACCTGCTCCCTCTCTCCTCTCACTCTGCTCCAGTCACACAGGCTTCCTTGCTGTTCCCTTAACATGCAGACATGGTCCTGCCCCAGGACCTTTGCATGGGCTGTTCGTGAGGCCTGGAGCTCTGTGTAGCTGCCTCCGCCATTTTTACCACATCCTCCAGGTCCCTGCTCCATGGCACATTATCCAGAGACGTTCTTCTAACCACCAGTTCTAGAAAGAAAGCCCCTCATGCTCATCACTCCCGGGACAGCATCTTTCATAGTTTTTGGATTACTACTCAAAAACAGCCATCGGGGCACAAAAACAGCCACAGAGGACAGATAAGTGACTGGGCGTGACCATGTGTTACAGAAACAGGCAGATGGTCTGGGACTGACTTGCAGCTATAGTTTGGGCCTGGCACCTGGCAGGTGCTCAATAACTCCTGTTGATTGAATGAATGAATAGGCAGCTATGGTAACCCCTGCCAGGTGTGAATGACTTCTTTCCTGTGGGCGGCTGAGTCAGAGGGTGGGATCAGTGAACAAACAGCACATGGAACCTCAGACGGCAGTTGGATGAGCAATGGCGTTAGTCAGGCTGTGCTCACCTTCCCCGGGGCTGAAGGGCTCGCTCCAGTCGTAGCCATTAGGCTGTAACACGGTGGTGACCTTGTACAAGTGGCAGAAGCCGGTCTTGCTTTCGTTGGCGCGGATGAAGCAGAGCTCGTCCTCACCCTCTGATTGGGGGAAGGGATAGAAGATGTCATGAACCTGTCCGGGCAGAAGAGGGAAGACACGTCAGGTAAGGCACACCCTGCCGAGGAAGGGGAGGCCAAACCCAGCCCCTGTGGACTCTCCCTCCCTGGCCAGGGGCAGGCCGGCCTGAGCTCACTTCTCCATGTGGGGGACCCGGATGCTCACCCAGCACCTCCCCACCCTTACATTGATCCACACGTTGGTGATCTCCTCGTACACCACGTACGGCTGGACGTTACTGGGCACGGCTCTGGCGAAGGCCTCCCGCTGCTCCTCATCCTCGGTGATGGGGATGAACAGGGCTGGGGGCAGGAGGACGAGCTGGAGCTGCTGCTGGGGCCGATCCAGGAGCATGGCCCAGGCGCTGAGAGGGCGAAAGAGAAGCCAGAGGCCTCAGGGGCCAGCAGCCGGAAACTGGTGACTAAAGCCCCCTTTTGTCAACTTCACCAATACCTGACCAAGTAACCCCATGACACACAGTTTCCTGGCTGGAATGCATGCTCAGGGGGGCTGACAGAACTCCACAACCTGACTTCTGGAAACAGCTTACATCATGAAATCATAGAGCAGTTTTGAGAAAGCCACAATTTCAGCCAAATCCTCACCTACACACACCATCCTTGATTTCATACTTTGCTGTAACTTGACAATTTTTAACTTAAATGTATTTTAAATGGAGACCTATCAGTACTGTAAGTGGAAAAGCAGCATCTCAAAATAAACAGGAAGCAACTAAAACCAAATTAAAGTGCAATTTCAGCCCAGCCGGCATGGCTCAGTGGTTGAACCAGGAGGTCACAGTTTGATTCCTGGTCAGGGCACATGCCCAAGTTGTAGGCTCGATCCTTCATGTGGGGCTGCAGGAGGCAGCTGATCAATGATTCTTTTTCATCACTGATGTTTCTATCTCTCTTTCCCTCTCCCTTCCTCTCTGAAATCAATAAAATAATTCAAAAAACATATATATAAAGAGCAACATCATAGGGATGGGAGGTTCCAGCGAGAGCCCATGGCCTGAGTCTCGCTGTTTCTGTTATGAAGGGAGTCTGGCAAGTGTTTGGAGCAGGGGATGCACACCCTTTCTGTAAAGGGGCCAGCGAGTCAGTATTTCAATTCTGTGGGCCACAAGTGTCCTTCACAACTACTCAACCCTGCCCTTGTAATGTGAAAGCAACCACAGACAAGCTGTAGATGAATGAGTGTGGCCCTGTGCCAATAAAACTTTATTTATACACACTGAATTGTGGGTTTTATATCACTTTCATGTATGATAAATTATTATTCTTTAGATCCCCCAGCCCCCAAATCATTTAAAATCATAAAAACCATTCTTGGCTCCTGGGCCTCACAAAAAAAGATGGGTGGTGAGGATTGAGCCTCCGGGCCATGCTTTAGGACCCGTTAGAGATGTTTGTCTCTGATGTGAGCAGAAGGGCTAGAAAGTGAGTGAAACGGGACTCCTTCTATTTGGTGACTCCATGATTCTTACGATAGGGGTGGAGGTGGGGGGTAGAGAGGAGTGGCCCACCCAGGTCCTGAATATAAATGACTTAGATGCTGTCAGACAGAGACTCACTATTTGCCGTCTCGGGTCCACCCGGCCCGGGCGATGTATTCCGCCTTGGGGAAGAGCATGCTGAAGGGCTGCACCAGCTCCTTCTCTTGGGTAGAGACGATCTAAAGGGAAAACAGACTCAGGTCACATTACATGCTACCCAGGAGTAGACAGTGTTAGGGGCACACTGTGTCCCCCCTCAAATCCACATGTTGAAGTCCTCACCCCTAGTACCTCAGAATGGGCCTTATTTGAAAATAAAGTGGCTACAGATGCAATTAGTTAAGATGGGGTCATACAGGTAGAGTGGCCCCAATCCAATAGGACTCGTGTTGGAAGTGTGGACACAGGTATCACATGGGTAGAGTGTCTTGTGACCGTCTACAAGGCAAGGAGAGAGGCCTGGAACAGGTGTGGACACAGGTATCACATGGGTAGAGTGTCTTGTGATGAGACACAGGGAGAAGGCGACCATCTACAAGGCAAGGAGAGAGGCCTAAAGATGGGGTCATACAGGTAGAGTGGCCCCAATCCAATAGGACTCGTGTTGGAAGTGTGGACACAGGTATCACATGGGTAGAGTGTCTTGTGACCGTCTACAAGGCAAGGAGAGAGGCCTAGAACAGGTCCTTTCTCATGGCCTCAGGAGAAACCAGCCCTGCCGACACCTTGATTTCAGACTTTTAGCCTCCATAACTGTGAGACAATAAACTGTTGTTTAAGCTGCCTAGTCTGTGGGACTTTATTATGATAGCCCATTGGCTGGAAACCCAGGGTTCTGGTGTGGACTGTCACTGCAAAGCCAGGTGGCCTTGGGCAAGATAGTCTTTGGATGCCACAGTTTCCTGGAGCCTAAATGGGGCTGGCATGGCATTTCCCCAGGAGGAAAAGGCAGGCAGGGCCTCAGCATGCCCCACACCCCAGCGGGCACCCCCCTAACATCCCCAACTGCCTGTTCAGTTGGTATAACCCATACCACTGCAGGACCCTGTTTGTCCGGCAGAGCCAGGGACTGTTTAAAACAAAGCCACTTAGAGCTGATCTGTGTTAAATCTGCACGAATACTCTGGTCAAGAGTGGAGAAGGGGTCTGGTTAGGGCCGAATTTTGCCCAGAACAAAAACTGACTCCTCAATTACAAAAGTCAGTGTAGTTTATCATACGCTTTCTTCTGAAACATTACACAAGAATGCATTTTGGCAAAAACATGCAAGGGCTTTCTCAGCTTGTCTGAACTCTAACCTCTGACGTCCCCGTCCCCACGGCCCTTCTCAGTCACAGCCGCTCTTGCCCTCCTGACTAAGGAGGCCTGAGCAACAACTCCCTAAGTGACGAGGACCTCTTGTCATTTCAGAGTGAGGTGCAGAGTGACGGGGGCAGCAGGGCCCAGCCTGGCAGCAGAGCTGCCCTCATTTCAGAGTGAGGTGCAGAGTGACGGGGGCAGCAGAGCTCTGGACGGTGTTGTTTTGCATTCAGTTGGCCAAGGGGAGCACCTGCCGCGGGAAGAGGGTGAGCAGCCTGCTGATGCTGCCCAACTACCTACCCAGCTCAAAACACATACCCTGACCCCTCTTCTCACCCAGAAGCTTCTCGGGGCTCTCTGGCCCTCTTACCTTGCCTTGACTGTCAGTCTGAAACTCAGCCAGCTTCAAGGCGATCTTTGGATTCTTGCTACCTACAGAAATGCAAGTGAGGTGAGCCTGGCAGGTGTCGCCCATGTGGGGTGAGAGCAGGTGTTGGGGTGTTGGGGTGGAGGGTGCAGGGGGACACAGAAAGGTGACACAGTGGGCATGGGGGGCGGGGGAGGAAGGGTGTCCAAAGGGCTCTCCATGGGCAGGTCTCCCTCTCTGGTCCAGGCACAAAATCCCTGAGCAGGACTTTCTGACTGAGCCAGGACCTCATTCCAGGCAGAGTGATGAACAGCCTCTAGCTGATGGGGAGGTCATGGTGGAACATGCACGAGGAAGACACCTGCTGCCTTTGGAGAGCTTGAAATCTGGCCTCCGTGCTCTCATTTGTCAACTGGGGAGGGAGGAGACTGACTTTTCCCATTTGCATCGGTGACTGAAAATATCCTCTAGGACAGTGGTCGGCAAACTCATTAGTCAACAGAGCCAAATATCAACAGTACGACGACTGAAATTTCTTTTGAGAGCCAAATTTTTTAAACTTAAACTATATAGGTAGGTACACTGTTATTAACTTAATTAGGGTACTCCTAAGGCTTAGGAAGAGCCACACTCAAGGGGCCAAAGAGCCGCATGTGGCTCGCGAGCCGCAGTTTGCCAACCACAGCTCTAGGAGGCTCTGCCAGCATGGCGAACAGGAGGTGCTGCTCACTGCAGGTCAGCGAGAACAACTCTTTTATTTGCCTCCATGGAGGCGGCAAACAAGAGGCCTGCAGGCTGAACCTGAACCTGGCCCGCCACCTATTTTGTTTGGCTTACCAGGTATTTTTATTATTATCTTTTTAAAATACATTTTTATTAATTTTGAGAGGAAAGGAAAGTGACAGAGAGATAGAAACATCAATGATGAGAGAGAATCATTGATTGGCTGCCTCCTGCACACCCCTCACCAGGGATCAAGCCTGCAACCCAAGCATATGCCCTGACTGGGAATTAAACTGTGACTTCCTGGTTCATAGGTTGATGCTCAACCACTGAGCCACACCCGGCCGGGCTTTCTAAGTGTTTTTAAATAATTCGAGCAACATTTAAGAATTGGGGGTTTTCTGCCCAGCCAGTGTTGCTCAATGGTTGAGCATTGACCTATGAATCAGGAGGTCATGGTTTGATTCCTGGTCAGGGTACAAGCCCAGGTTTCGGGCTCAATTCTCAGGTGTGCAGGAGGCAGCCGATCGATGATTTTCTCTCATCATTGATGTTTCTCTCTCTTTCCCTCTCCTTTCTTCTCTCTGAAATCAGTAAAAATATATTTTAAAAAAGAATTGGGTAATTTCTCAAATGAGTCTGGATTTACAGTTTCTCTTGAGAAACAGGCAAACTCGAGTCTGTACCCTCACAGGTGGTGAATGTCTGATGCGTCCTAGGTTGGGGCCCACACCCCGTCACAATCTCCCCGAGCTCCTTCTGCCTCCAGGGCCCCGAAGCGGTGCTGGCCCTGCTGCTGTTCCCGAGCCCGGCCTGCTCCTGAGTCCTGTGGGCCCATCCTAGTTGGAGCCTCACCTTGCTCTATGAGGACTCAGACCACTGCCCAGCCATCCCCACCTGTCCCGGGCACTCACCTGTCCGGGGGTACCGGTACGAGTCTGTCTTCCTTTCTTCTAGTGCAGGAGAGGGCACGTGAATGACCTCCACCTCCGACTCGTCGACCTCCTCGTACAGGATTCGCAGTGTCTTGTGGCCTTCCGAACCTGGGAGGAGGCAGGGACACCACTGAGGGTGCCAGGAGGCCACCCATCCCGTGCACACGAGGGACTCTGCTGTGCCACAGCTGGGCCCAGGCAAGAGCATGAGCCTTTGGGCTGGAACCCGGGGCTGCCCTTTACTAGACCTTCAGCCAGTCACACCTCCTCCTGGGGCCTAGTTCCCTCACCTGCACAGTGGGGACGAGGACTGAACTATTCCCAGCACAAAACAGTGTGGGAAATGGCTATGGAGGGGGTTTGTGTGCTGAATTGTGTATGTTCCGGTCAAGTCCCTGTGTTGAAGCCCTAACCCCAGGACCTCGTAATGTGACTGTATTTGGAGATGGGGTCTCTAAAGAGGTGGTTAAGGTAAAATGAGGTCATTAGGTTGGGCCCTAATCCAATATGACTGGTGTCCTTGTAAGAAGAGATTAGGAAACAGACACGCACAGAGGGAAGACCTGTGAGGAGACAGGGAGAGCAGCCAAGGAGAGGGGCCAAGGTGCTGACACCTTGACCTCGGACTTGCGGACTCCAGCACTGTGAGACAACAAATGTCTGTCGGTTAGGCCCTCAGTCTGGGAGCAGGTTCAGCAGCCCAAGTTAATTAACACACGTCTCCAGAAGAAGAATTACAATAAAGATCACTGTGAGAATAAATAGATCACCGGGTGGTAACAGCTGAGAGGAGTGGGGTGACCGGCCAAGCTGACGTCACAGGGACAGAGCCGTGGCCGCTCCTTCCTCAGCAGGCCCTTTCCTTCCTTAGCCACTGAGAAGGTTCTCCTGCTGCTTCCTGTTTCTGCCCTAAGACTCACTGTGGACAGACCAAAGATGTCTGCGGAAGCACCCCGCCTGCTCCGCACCTGCTTTAGGGCGGAGCCCTGGACGCCTGCGAGGCTGAGTGGCTGGCTCGAGGCCATGTGGCTTGGGAGTGGCAGCACTGTGCTTCCGACTCAGCTGTGACAAACAGGAGTCTCCCGACATTGTGCAATGTCCCCCAAAGGCAGGTTCACCCCAGCTGAGAACGACTGATATACGCCCAGAAGATCACCCACCAGGATCGGTGCATAAAGGTATTCATAGGAGTATTGATTATGACACCAAAATAAAACCAAAACCCACAACTAGAAACAACCAAACTAGCTCAATAAACCATGGCACAGTCACGCTCCAAAGAGTTGTGTGCTGACTGCAAGGGATTGTGTCCCCCCAAATTCAAATGTTAAAGCCTATCCCTGATATAATGGCATTACATGATGGGGCCTTTGGCAGGTGATTAGGTCATAAGGGCGGAGCCCTCATGAGAGGGGTAAGTGTCCTTATGAAAGAGACCCCAGGACATGAGGACACAGCAAGAAGGTGCCATCTATGAACCAGGAGGAGGTTCTCCCCAGACACTGACTCTTCTGGCGCCTTCATCGTGAACTCCCAGCCTTGAGAACCATGAGATGTAAGTAAGTGCTGTTTCTAAGCCCCCCAAACTGTGGTGTGGTTATAGCAGCCCAAATGGACCGAGACACTGATATCAATAGAAAGGTTGCTGAGGTTTCTTTAAAGTGACAAGTGCAAAGAGCAGAAAAGCACACAGAGTCTATTAATAAAAGAAGTGTACACAGAGCATTTTTGTTGTTAATCCTCAACCAAGAATATTTTTTCCATTGATTTTTAGAGAGAGTTGAAGGGAGGGAGGGGGAGAAAGGGAAACATCGATTGGAGAGGGCCACATTGACTAGTTGCCTCTAGCACCCGCCCCAGGCCAGGGATCCAACCCAGGTACATCCCCTGGACTAGGAATCGAACCCACAACTCTTCAGTGCACGGGCCAATGCTCAAACCACTTAACCACTGGCCAGGACCATAGAAGCATTTTTTAAAAATGGAAAGGGACCTACCTTCCCAGGAGGCTGTGGGACACCACCAGTAGCCGGTGAAGCGGTCGAATTCTTCCTGGATGACGAAGGTGGCCACGCCCGCAGATTTGGGGTCCTCGAGAACATTGGATAAGCCTGGAGGAGGAGAAAGCAGGACGAGAAGTGAGGAGTCTTATTTAAAGCAGGCTCCTCCCCCTCGGCACTGCTAACATTGGGGTCAGCACATTCTCTGTGGGGGGCTGTCCTGAGCACTATGGGGTGTTGAGTAGCATCTCTGAACTCCCACCCACTCGATCCCAGGACATCCCCACCCAGCTATGGCAACTAAAAGTGTCCCTGGACATGGCCAGTGTCTGAGTTGCCCCCGGCTGAGCTGCTCAGGTTTAGAGCGAGGGCACCAGGGCTGTGGGGCAGGACAGGGGGGCAAGTCTGAGGCCATGCCAGGTGCTGAGTTCCTAAAACATCTTTAGAAGGGGAAGGTCAACGAGGAGGAGCATGAGGGAAAACTTGGGGAGCAGGTGAGATCTGACCTTGAACCATGGAGTCAGAAAGGAGAGCAGAGGTGGGAGGGGCCGAGTGAGCAGAGGTGCAGAATAAGTGTCTGGTGGAGGGAGGCCAAGAGGGCCACACAGGAGGGTGGCTTGTGAGAGCCGGGTCAGGAAGGTGCCTGGGGTCAAGGAGAGTGGAGTGGGGGCAGGGTATTTTCTAGAAGCTGGACTGGTGGCTTTGATGACTGTGCCTGGAAAGTGCTGGCCTGGGCCTGGCCCAACGGACCACACCCCTGGGTTCCTGTCCACCCTGGCCAGGACTGACGCCTCTGCCCGCTTTACCCCTGTGGCAGAAAGTCAGCCGCTGCTCTTCGCCGGTCTCAATGTTGGCCACCCACAGGTCACTGTTGTTGATGAAGGAAAAGAAGGCGGGGTCGGCAGGGCAGATCTTGGGGTCCATCCGAGGCCCAGAACACTGGGTCTTGATTTCCAATGGCTTCATGGGGGACACCTGGGGACAGAGAGGCCTGGCTCAGGGGGGGCAGGATGCCGCCCACCTGCCCACCCCACCGCAGCGAGGGACCAGCACTTACCATGAAGCCATTCTTGCCCCCGTCCCGACAGTGGAAGAGGCTGTTGCTGGCCTGGAAGAGGAAGAGGCCGCTCTCGCTGTGGAAGTCATAGGAGGTGATGCCGAAGACGCCCAGGCGCTTCCGCTCCCGCAGCAGCTCCTCCTCGCGAGAGTAGACCCCGTGGTGGGGCGTGGCCTGGGGACACACAGGAGACAGATGCCAGTGTCAGCAGCCAGAGGCACTGGCACCTGGGCATTACCAGGAGGGACCTATTTGACCTGGGTCCACGCCAGGGAGAACCTTCTGATGAGCAGCGCTGCACCGAGCGGAACGGGTGGCAGGTCCTTTTCAGGTCTTACACGGAGCTCCTCCCCTCTTGCCCGCCTCTGGGCTTCCCTGTGCCCCTTTCCCCTGGAACCTCCAAGGCAGACAGCACCATCCTCTGCCCCACAGCATGGAGACACTGCTGGACTGCTCTTCCCTGGTCCCCAGGCCAACCCCACAGACGCCTCCATCCTCTTCACCCCCTCTTCCTGCCAAAAGCATTTGATCCAAACCCACCTAACACCAGTTATACTTTCTGCACAGGTGGGGGGCAGGGCAAATTCCAGACCACCTGATCCCCACACACCCAACCCTGGCGGGTCTGGGCAGCTAAAATATTGTGGGCAAGGAGAATTCTGAAGATGACATGGAGATGTAGAGGAACATTAATGATAAGAAACACATTTAAAAAAAGCAAGCATTTGATCCAAACCCACCTAACACCAGTTATACTTTCTGCACAGGTGGGGGGCAGGGCAAATTCCAGACCACCTGATCCCCACACACCCAACCCTGGCGGGTCTGGGCAGCTAAAATATTGTGGGCAAGGAGAATTCTGAAGATGACATGGAGATGTAGAGGAACATTAATGATAAGAAACGCATTTAAAAAAAGCAGAACCCAAGCCCCGTAGAGCATCAGCCTGTGCACTGAAGGGACTCAGGTTCGATTTCAGTCAAGGGCACATGCCCAGGTTACAGGCTCAATCCCCAGTAGGGGGTGTGCAGGAGGCAGCCAATCAATGATTCTCTCATCATTGATGTTTCTAGCTCTCCCTCTTCCTTCCTCTTAAATAAAAAAAATAAAAAAGCAGAACCCAAAGCAAAATTACCCCCATGCCGAGACAAAAGCTATGTGAACACAGCTCCTTGGCTTGGGGACTAAATGGGGCAGGCAAAAGGGAGAGCTGTTGCGTTGGCATGGAGAAACTCAGAGTGTGTCATCCCCCCACACCCTACTGTCAAATTCCTTTTACAGAACTAAACGAACCAATGAAAAAGGCGCTCTCGTTCTTCACCCGCCATCCTTCTCCCTGGAACCGAGTCAACTCTGGATGACATTATTAGCCAAGTCTCCGTAAAAAGGCCTGGGCCCAAGTCAGTTCAAGTCTTTGGTGAGGCATTTAAAAGGAAGAGATGCTTTGATAAACACTCTTATCAGAAGCCTACACTCTGGGGCTGAGCGCAGACTGGCGGAGAGGGGATGGGGGAGAGGGGAGAGGGGAGACGGAATGGGGAGAGGGGAGAGGGAAGAGGAGAAGAGGAGAAGAGGGGAAGTGGGAGAGGGTAGAGGGGAGGGGGAAAAAGAAAGGGGGGAAGAGGAAGGAGGGAGAGGGGAGGGCTGCTGGAAGCTCTGCTCTGCAGTGTGCATGAACTGTGTGGCTGGCCTGGGCCCCTCGGGAGTTGAGGACCCAAGGAAATGGTGTACACTTTGTGGCCACCTCCCTCACCCACAGGCAGGACCCGACAGGTGCAGCTCACCTGGAAATGGTCTAGCATCTGTTTCCAAGACAGGAGCAGCAAAGCCTCTTTCCGGACCTTCCTGGGGATCTCAGAGTAGAGGAGGGAGTTCTCTCGGCTGCCATAAGGCATCCCTGGGGGGAAGAGGAGAAAAACAGAATGGGTGACTTGGCCCAGGACAGGGCCGGGCCAGCCTCAGGCTCTCCGTGCCTGGGCCCAGCTGGTTCCTTCTGCTTCTATGCCATCCTGCCAGCACAACCTGGCTGCACACCCCTCCCCAGAGAAGCTACGAACCCAGGTTTAAGCATGTCAGCAGTAGTACCGATCCTCCACGGCTGAGATGTGTGTGCTGAATTGTTTGGACTAAATTACTGAAGAAACAGCACACACACACAATAGAACAAAAAAGGGTGGTCAGGGCTATCCAGCTCTCCATAGGCGAGACTCCGGTCAATTCCTTTTTAGTAAAAGCTTTTGCAAAGGCCAGGAATTGCTCTAGGGTTAGAGCAAGTGTGTGTCTAGTCAAGCATCTCTTCCCTTGGCACTGTGACACTGGGACACTCTCTGTGGGGGACGTCCTGGGCACTGTGGCAGCATTCCTGGCCCCACCCACTCAATGCCAGGAGTACCCCTAGTCGTGATGACTGTAGATGTCCCCAGATGTTGCCCAGTGTCCCCTGGAGGGCAGAACCTCCCCAACAGAACCACTGACCTAACCTTATCTATAACATGATAGCAGCTGCACAGTGAGGATTCTGTGTGGATTCAATGAGGTAAGAAATATAACGCACTTAGCAAAGGCCTGGGATATGTCACTCAGAGATATCAACCTAATTCCAGTAAGTTGTAATTTTTCACATTCTTAGATCTCTGATGTTGAGATGTGTCTTATTGTTGAAGTGCTGTCCTGTTCCTAGTGGCAAATAAAATAATGGCAGATCTTCCAACCGGTAGTGTCTTTCCTTTGGATGGATGACAATACAATTGCTGTTAATAAAGTTAACAGCAGAGCCCTGGCCAGTAGCTCAGTGGTTAGAGTGCTGCCTGTGCACCGAAGAGTCACAAGTTTGATTCCCAGTCAAGGGCACACCCTGGGTTGCAGGTTCGATCTCTGGGTCCCCACTGGGGTGTGTGTGGGAGGCAACCAATTGATGTATGTCTCTCACATCAATGTTTCTCTCTCCCCCCTCCCCCCTCTCCTCTCTCTCCCCTTCCCTCCCTTCCACTCTCTTTAAAAATCAATGGGAAAAATATCATTGGGTGAGGATTAACCAAAATAATAAAAATAATTGTTCTGTTTACAGTTATCTTTATAGGTAGCTTCTCGATATGGTGAGTGACATGGGTTTTCCACTTATGATAAAGTTGCTCACAAAGTACAGTTAGCAAAATAAAAGCATATTTAAAGAGAATCATTAGGTTAATTAGGGTTCCTTTAAAAGTAGATTTAAGGAAAATATAAAGCTAACTCAGATGTGCAGGTGGGCAGCGCTCACAGTTAGATGCCTAAGGACCCTTTAAGCTGCTTCCATTGGTTTCCTTCCCAGCTGGAGGCGCAGACATGACACTGCCCGGCCACGCTGCCCACAGCACACGCTCTGGACAACCTCCGTCTGCAGAGCTCTGAGGGACAGCTTTCCAAATGGGAAGTCAAGGGTGTGGCCTTGCCCAGGATACTGGGACTAGCTTCTCCCCAGCTGATGGCCTAGGCCAGCTGTGGCTCGTGAGCCACATGCGGCTCTTTGGCCCCTTGAGTGTGGCTCTTCCACAAAATACCACGTGCGGGCGTGCACATACAGTGCGATTGAAACTTCGTGGCCCATGGGCAGCAGTCGGTTTTCAGTGAAACTTCGTGGCCCATGCGCAGAAGTCGGTATTTTGTGGAAGAGCCACACTCAAGGGGCCAAAGAGCCGCACGTGGCTCACGAGCCGCAGTTTGCTGACCACTGGCTAGGCTAGCACATTCCCTGGATGAGCTGCCCGCAGCACCAGTGACCAGTGACGGTGATGATCAGCGTGCAAGGCAGGGTCTGAGATGACCAATGACTACCGCTGATTTCTGCCTTCGCTGCCCCTCCTCTGCCCTCTCATTCCAGCTCTGTCCCCTCTGTCCCCATCTCCAATGCAACCACCATCCCTACCACCATGCACTGTGGCCTGGGTGACTGGCCTGGTGGGGGCATAGGACCCTGGATCTGGACATAGGACGCGAGCACACAGTGGTCTTGTATTTCCTGCCTAAGAAGCCCCAAAGCTGCCTGGGGCCCGGCCCTGGGCCCTCTCTGTCCTACATGAGAGGCTCATGTGCCCTGGGAGGGGCAGGAGAGCCAGGAGAGGCCTTCCTGACACTGCAGTCTGAGCCCTGGAACCTGAGCCACCGCCATCCCATCTTCCTGGCAGCAGCAGCCAGCACAGTCCCTTCTCTGACCCACCTTGAGTGCACTGGGCTCCATCAGGCGCATCTGAGCCTTCACTGAGGACTCAGTGACTGGCTCCACATGCCCTGACTGGCAAAGCCTGGTGCCCACTGAGGAGGCAGGGGTCCCAGGGGAAACAGGGGGGAGGTGGTGCTTAAAGGGGCAGGCTAGGCATCGCCCTTGGAGGCCCCTTCTGTTCACCCACAGAGTCGCTGACGGCCAGCATTTGCTTAGGTGCTGGGCTAGTGCAAAGCCATATTATAAATATTTGGGGGGCTCTGGAGAGGGCTGTCCCAGGAACTTGGACATGAAGTGAGGTCAAGGGTACCTGGAGGATATTGAGTGATTCAAACTGGATCAGCTCAAGGGTGAGCAGTGTCACCCCGAAAGAGGCAGTACAGAACTGAACTGTTCTAGGCACACTTCGGGGTCTTTGCCGGGCCCACAGCCCTTGTCGGGAGCCACCCCTACTCACTGGGATGGGCCCTCAGAGCCTCCTGTGGACTTCGGGTACCGGCCTACCCCAGCTGCAGACATACCCACAGGCCGTGACCAATTGGCCAAGTGGACATCTGACCTATGTTGAGCCATCTGATTCCTTCTGCCAGAAACCCATTTCTGCTGTTGGCTAGAACCCTAGACGAGTAACCCTGGGCGCAGATGGCAGGGCAGTAAAAGTGAACCCATGGAAAAGAACACACGCAGGGCAGCTGCCTGGCTCCACAAGGCGTGGAGTACCATATCATGAGGTCCGAGGGGGAAGGGGTACCCAGAGATGCCCCTGCAACCTGACTAAGAGGTGTACTTGGTGGCTTAAAGGAGCTCAGAGGATTTCTGTCCCTTCCAGCAGCTCTGTACATGGCTCTCAGAGATGTCCACACCCTAATCCCCAGAACCTGTGAATATGTTACGTTCTGTAGTAAAAGGGATTTTGTAGATGGGATTAAGTTAAGGATCTTAAACTGGGGAGATTAGGGTGGATTATCTACATATAATCACGCCTTATAAGGAGGCAGAGAGAGCCTTCAGACACAGAAGAGGAGGCAGCAATGTGACCATGGAGGCAAAGACTGCGGCGATGTAGCTACAAGCCAAGGAATGCCAGCAGCCACCAGCAGCCACCAGCAGCCACCAGCAGCTGCAAGAGGCCAGAAACGATTCTCCCTTAAGAGCCTCTGCAGGGAGCCCCGCGTAGCCCTGCCAACACCTTGATTTCGGCCCAAGAAACTGATTTTAGACTCCTGGTCCCCTGAACTGTGAGAGGATAAATCTTGGTTGTTTTAAGCCACCTACCTGGTGGTATTTTGTTACAGCAGCAGCCCTAGGAAACTCATAGAAGTACCTTGACCTGGACGGAATCTGAACTTGAGTGAGTGAGTGACCAAAGAAAGTGGAAAAAAGGGATTGAGGGGGGCCAGGAAACTCCAGGGAAAAGAGAGGCAACAGCTCACCAGACTCCTTGAATCTTGGCCACTTTCAGTCCTAACAGCCAAGCTCCTCCTTGGCTAAACGAAGCTTGAAGCACACACATCCAGCCCTAATTTCCCCCAGGCTAGACCTGGCAAACTGTTTTCTGTAAAGGGCCGTACAGTAAATATTTTCAACTTTGCAGGCCATATGACCTTTGTTATATCTGTATTCAAAAGCAGCCATAGCCGAAACCGGTTTGGCTCAGTGTATAGAGCGTCGGCCTGCGGACTGAAGGGTCCCAGGTTCGATTCCGGTCAAGGGCATGTACCTGGGTTGCGGGCACATCCCTAGTGGGGGGTGTGCAGGAGGCAGCTGATCGATGTTTCTCTCTCATCGATGTTTCTAACTCTCTATCTCTCTCCCTTCCTCTCTAAAAAAATAAAAGAAAAGCAGCCATAGACAGAAATAAATGAGTGGGCATGCTGGGCATCAGTAAAACTAGATTTCCAAAAGCAGCCGGCTGTTGCTTAATGACCCCCATGCTGGTCCATTGCCTTTCTGACCCTGTGTTTGCCCAACCACCACCTGGGTTGCCACCACCTGGGTCAACCCCATGGGTCTCTTTGAGGAGGACCTGCATCGACTGCGGAAAGCGGCGAGCCATCTGATGTCCATCTAGGTCACAGTCACAATCATTAGCATGGGGTTAACCTCGGGCAAATGACCTTCATTCGTTCACTCCATCACTCACTCCAATACTGACTGAGGGCGAAGGGCATGACCAGGAATGGGCACTGTCCCAGGGGCTGAGGATACAGAGAGACTGATCCGGGCCCCAGAAGCTGAGAGTGCTGAACACAAAAACCTGCCTTGGTCAACAATCATGTGACAGGTGCTTTCAAACACACTTGGAACTGTCTCTACCTGCTCTGTGCCACCTTTAGGTGAAGTAGGGCACCATTCACTAGCTCAGTAGATAGAAACTGTCCACCTCCTAGGAGCCAGGCTAGGGCTTGGCTGCTGAGGGTACCCTGAAGCTTCCCACCTGGCCCGGCAGAACACACATGCAAACAACTGCAGACGTGTAGAATGCTGCTCCAGAGGCACACACCCGGAGGAGGAGGAAGTGATCAGCTGTTAAACATGCTTATCCAGGTATCTGGGGCAGCTGTGCAAAAATGTGGCAGGCCATCCTCTGTTGTTAAGACCACAGGGCGCACGATTGTGCAATCACAGAGCTTTCAGGAGCCTTCTTTTATTTATTTATTTAAATCTCCACCCAAGGATATGGTTTTATTGATTTTTAGAAAGAGACAGACAGACATCGATTGTTTGACTCTCATACTCTCCCTGACTGGGGACCGAACCCACAACCTAGGTATGTGAGAATCGAACTGGGAACCTTTTTAGTGTATGGGATGATGCTCCAGGCAACTGAGCCACCTGGCCAGGGCTTTCCATGAGCTTTCTTAACACTTCACTCCACAGCCAGAGCCTACTGGAGCTACTTGTGGCTCCCGCTGCTGAGGGAGTCCCACAGCTCCCAAGCCCAGGGGCAGGCCCAACTGACTGGTACTGAAAACAATCTCAGTGGCTCAGGCCCGAACCATAGCACCTTGCAGTACAGACGGGGCGGCACTGGCCTCTGCCCCCCTCACCTGCACAGCTGACTCTCCTGAGGACCCTGGGCCAAACCTTCCTTGTGAACAGATGTCCGTGGGGGGCATGGCAGTTTGCGCAGGGCAGGCCCCTCTATTTGGACCTTCTAACTAAGAGGACCAGAGACCTCTGGACACTAGAGGATTTAGTAACAGCCATCCCAGAAACACTGTCCTGCTCAAGGGCAGCCCCCGGGCCCAAAGGAGCCTAGGGGCCCGCAGGGACACGGAGGGCTTACCTAGGTAGTAGAGGCGGTGGGAGTGGGGGCTTGACTCATCTGTCTTCTGCACAAACTGGAAGTCATGAGGAGCCTTGTTGACGATCAGGCCCGAGTTCTTGCGGCTGTCGTGGATGATGTTCCGGAGCCCTTCCCACGAGTGCTTCTGCACCTGGAAGTGGGTTGCCGGGTCCTCCATCTCGACCGTGTCGCCTGGGTCGGACATCGGTGCCCCAGTGGCCATCCTCTCCGCCCCCTCAGAATTCAGCGAGAAGCTATGAGGAGGAAGGGACAGGCGGGAAGAAAGTGAGAAGGGAAGTGGTACCCCAGTTCCGTATTGGAGTGTCTCCTTGTCAGATACTCCAATTCCCCCTGCCAAACCCCACACTGTGCAACCTTCCCTGTCCCCTAAATATTTCTTAAATTGTTACACTTCTCTCCAACACCTTGCCGACTAAGATCCAAGCCACCGTCACCTCTCAGCTGAATGATGGTAACTGTCTATCAACTCAAAACTCTTTCTTGGGGGTTTTCCCTTTGGTGAAAACCAGTCCTCATATTGGCCTTCAGAGCTCTGTCCTCTGCCTCGGCCACTCTCGAACCTCATTCCCTGTCATCACTATGCCCCAGGCGAACTGGCCTTCTCTCAGCTCCTCAAACAGCCCAGACTCCTTCCCACCCCAGGGCCTTTGCTCATACTGGTCTTTCTGCCTGGAACACTTTTTAAACTCCTCTCTTTGCTGAAGTAACAGCAAATCAGATCTCAGCTTAAATATGTCAGGTCCTTAGAAACTTTCTATGACCATCTATACCAAAGCTGGTCTCTCCATTAATCTTCCACATGCCACCCACAGAGAATGCGTCACAATGGTGGTCTGTCAATCGCCTGGCTCCCCTGTGTCTGTCCCATTCATGGCTGTGTCCCCAGAACCTCACGTGGCCCCTGGCACAGCGGGCATTCCACAGAGAGCCATGGAAGACCACTGGCCCATGCACAGAAGCCTGAGCACAGAGAATTAATTGCCAAACCTCATTACCTGTGCCATCAGCTTGCTGGCCAGCAGGGAAAACTTGTGCCTCACCAGAGGCGCTCAGAGAAGCAGGCAGATACTCCCCGGGACCGTGAGAACTCGGTGAGAGCGTGCATGTGCACACCCCCCTTCAGAGGCCATTCCCCTCCAGAGCAGCTGTGGCCGTGCAGAGGCCCCCGCCCTCCCTCTCCCACCCACGCTGCTGAGCACACTTCTTGACCAGACTGGACTGGCCAGGCAAATATTTGCTTTAGAGAAATCTAAACACAAACACGGTGACCCAGTTGTGGAAGAGCCAGGCCATCTCACGAGGCCATCCAAAATGAGCGCAATGAGCTGGGTGTCCTGCCCTTAGTCAGAAGGAGCAGTCAGTTCAGCTCCTCCTCGACCACAGGCCAGCAGAGGCTTCAGGGCCCTCGGGTCAAACAAACCGAACCCAGAGATGGCGGGAGATTCACTGAGGGGTGAGGAGTGGGACCGGCTGAGCACTCCAGAACCCACACGGACCCAAGCACCGCCAGCAACCAGCCCAGAAAACCAAGCCAGGGGAACTCCTCTCACCATCCAGCCCTCCCAGACTCTGCCACCACAACTCAAGCCTTGCTCACAGCAGAGAAACAGACCGTGACCTCCAGGGCCCCCAAAGGGAACCCCAGAAGCAAAGAGCCTGGAGAAGCACTCACAAAGTCACATGGCTTAGCTCCACAGCAAAGAGTGATAAAAAAGATCTTGCCTCCAATCGCTACAGAGAGTCCAGGGAGCGAAAATGCGATCCAGGAGATGAGAAATGAAATGAAACATCGGAGAAACTTCTAAGAATCTTCGTAGATGCAGTGGGGCAGCCCGAGCTCCCAGACGGGCGAAGGCTTGGTGCTAAGTCAGGCTCTCCACTCGCCTCTTCTCCCCAGAGGCAAAGCCCTGACTGCAGGAAGCGGCTGGGGAAGAGGGACAGGTGGACGAAATGGGGCCCCGGTGAAGCAAGTCTGTGCCGCCCTTCCCCATCCAGCGCCAGCCTGTGCTGGCCTTCTTGAGTCAAGAGTTTACACAGCTGGGAAATGAAAGTGGACTGAAGCCTCTTAGGCCATGTCCACCTCCACTTTTTTTCTGCCAATCGGTAGGGCGCCTTCACAGCCTGTGACGCCACCAGCACACAGTGCGGGACCTCCGGTTCAGCCACTGCCAAGGCCTGACGGGAGCTCTATGATCTTGGCCTGAGCTGGTGCTCCAGGAGCTGGGCCACCACCTGCATCAACCAGAGACCCGAGTGGGGCCTGTGATGAGGGAAGCAAGTGGAAGGCAAGAAGCAATCGTGGATCCTGAGCTCCGGGCAAGTTCAGGCCAACCACAGATAAGGCAGGAAGGGAGGCGGGTGCTGGGCAGGTGCTGGGCAGGGTAGGTCAGGAGCCGGGGGCAGGGGAAGTGGCGTTCAGGTCACTCCCTACGTCCCTGAAGCTGGGGGTTCCCAGGAAGCAGCAGGCTCCTCTCTGCCCAGCACCACGGAGGCCCCCAGCTTTTAGGACCAGCCTTACACAGAGTCAGTTTGCAGTCCAGCCTGTGCCCACTGGGACCTGAGGCACACGAGAAGAGACATGGGTTCCCATCACTAACTGATACCCGACACGTGCACCACCAGACATGGGGGCTGCATGTTCTCAGAACCTGTGTTTTGGGAACCAATCACCATGTTGAGCATCTTCCAGCATCATCTTTGATACCTTCCTGCCTCCCCAAAAGCAAATGAGCCTGAGATTGTTAGAAAACTGAGACTGACGTAGGTCAACTTGGTCGAGAAATTCCTATAGTTTCTTCAAATCACGCCAGGCCCCACACGTGGAATTTACCAAACTCACGAATCTTGTGTGTGTAATGACCTTTAGTCCTCACTGTAAGCTTGGGAGGTGAGTTTCAGGCTCAGCTCCATTGGAGAGCCTGCAAAGTGGGCTCAGAGAGGTCAAATGGCCTGACCAATGTCACCCCCAGGGGAGGTAGCCCAAGTCTGTTGGAATCAAAGCTCACATCCTAACCACCAGGCCAGCAGTGCTCAACTAGGGCTGATCCCATCCCCAGGGGACACTGGGCAATCTCTGGGACTTGTGTGATTGTCCTGACTGGGGGTGCTCCTGACATCAAGTGGGTGGGGGGCAGGAATGCTGTTCAACAACCCACACTGCCCAGGACAGCCTCACAGAGACTGATCTGGCCCCAATGCCAGCAGTGCCAGGGCTGAGAAACCCTGCACTAGCCCACACTGCCTCCTCACGCAAAATAGCCAGAACTTCACCTTAGAGAAATGCAGAAATGTAGGGGGGTGAGGGTGCAAAGGCATCTTCCCAGACCTAAGACTCTGCAACATTCCCGGCAATCAGAGCTCCCAAAGCCATGCGCCTCACCTCCTCCAACTTCCTGTGTTTGAGTTGTTGTCCAGGCGTAGCTTCTTAACCGTCCGCATTAACCACTTGGCTGATCAGGAAGATGGGGGAGCCTGCAAAGGGAGAGACCACAGGGCTGCAACTCCCAGCAGGCACTCCAGGGGTGCAAGCTCTCCCCTTCTTCTCCCGCTTCTCCCTTCCTCAGGCAGCCCTCCATTCCCCTGGGGAACACTCAAGGCCAAGGCCGTTCTGATGCGGTAGGTGGTTTAGGCCCTGGCCTGAAATTCGAGAGGGTGCCTGACATCTGCCAGAACCCAGCATCTCTTTGCCTAGCAGCTCTCCCAAGGTGAGAAGTCCCTGAGAAGAGGAGAGTGTCAAATGGCTCCAAGAACCCCACCCACACACTGGCCAGAAATGGAATAAAGCCAAATTCCCCACTGCGGATGCCCCCCGACGGCCCTCCTGACCTCCCCGGCTCCCCTGCCCTTGACCGTGATCTCCGGCACATTGGCCTTACTCTTCCCTAAACACACCACTCTCATTCCCACTCCAGGCCCTTTGCACTTGCCAGTCCCTCTGCCTGGGATACCCTGTCCCTCCTTTTTGTATGACCTGCTTGCTCTTATCCTTTGGGTCCCAATATCACCTCTTCAGAGGTCTTTCCTGGCACTGGATCCAAAGTCGCTAACTTGTCCCCCGTATCACAACACCTGGTCTTTCTGCACAGCACTTGCTCTAGGACAGTGCTTCACAAAGGGGACCCTTGGTGGTGTCTGGAGACATTTTTTGGTTGTCACCATTGATGGGGGTGGGGGTGCTACTGGTATCAAGTGGGTGAAGGTCAGGAATGAGACTCAACACCCCGCCATGCCCAGGACTGTCCCCACAACAGAGAATGATCTGCCCCCAGGGTCAGCAGTGCTGAGGGGGAAACTGCATTCATTATTTGGGGGAAAAGTTTGAGTTGGATCCTTAGGCTCACAATAGACACCAGAATAAAATCCCTGATGGTATAAACCAGAAGGACCCCCAGTGGCTGTGAGTCACTTTCTCTCTCCCTCCCTGAATGCAGTTCAGGTATTTAAATGTATGCAGCATCCAAGGACCCCAGCAAATCCAATGACTAGAGAACGCAGTAGTATCTCCTGGGGGGAGGGTAAATGGAATCTCCTATCCAGCGTGTCTAACCAGGGCCAATTCTGGCCCCCAGGGGACACTTTTGGTTGTCACAGCTGGAAGGCATGCTACTAGCAATCTGATTGGTGGAGACACAATTCCACCATGCACAGGATGGCCCTCTCCCTCCACCCCACAAAGAATGACCTGGCCCCAAATATCACTAGTTCTGAGGCTCTGAACCCCTGCTGAGTGAGTGAGCACTCCTTATGGGATGCCCGCTCCACGAGGGCAGGGCAGCTGTCCTGTCCCTGGTGTGTCCTGAGCCCGGAGCCATGCCGAGCACAGAGGAAGCACTCAATAAACACTGTGGTTGAGTGAACTTGTCACTGTCCTCACTTGAACACTGTCTAAAGCCAAAGGGACCTCTGGTTTGGTTGGCACCCAACAACCTTCTCAACAAGCCAGGTCCCAGGGCAACAGGCAGGTGCCCAGATGCTTAAAGAAAAAGCAGGACAGGGATCATGGAGGAGCGGTGAAGCAACATGTCACCACAAGAAGCACTGGTTTCTGGGCATCAGAAAGGTATGGGTCCAAATCCTGGCTCTGCCACGGCCAGGCTGTGTGACCTTGGGGAAGTCACTTAACTTCTCTGGGCCCCAGCTTCCCCAGCGATAAAATGGGACTGCAGTGGGGCTACTGTGAGGATTAAATGAGATTGCACAGGGAAAGGCCTGGCAGAGTAGAAACTACATGACAACTAATACTGTTGACTAAGCAAGTTATTTAAAATCACACCTAGGGGAGAACTGGACTAAATCAGGGACCAGAATTCCCCCCACTCACTGACCAAATACCAGGCACTGTGTTAGGTGTGGGAGACTGCAGCCACACCTCTGCCAAATTCGGCTGGAATCAGCACTCTCCACTTTCTCATCCCTGGTCTTTCAGGGGGTACATACGGGTGGGGGTGGGGCAGCTGGAAGGGGATGCTGGACGCAAAGAAAAGCCTCCAGCAAAAGCACACAAAACTGCAGCTACTGGCCTGGGTCCCAGCCGGCTGGCCCTGCGGGCGGTGACCGACCCCAGGGCTGTAGAAACCCACTTCCTGCCAGCTTCTGTGCCCTGGACCAGGCGGATGGATCCCACTAGCCCACACCCAGCCTGCCTGGCCGCCCCACCTCCGCTCAACTGACCTTCTAAAGGGTCCAGAAAGCCTCCATTCCGGCTGCGGGTGCGGGACACAGACCTTGAGAGAGCGAATGTGTCCTGAACACAGTGGGTTAACGGAGGGACTGACCAACCCCTGGGGAGTCCGGATTGCCTGCCTGATTCTCCCCCTGGGCTGTTTGCAGCGGGTCCCAGCCCCTGGCCCTGGACCACGCCTAGGAGGCAAGTCCTCCCAGGGCCCAGTCCCCCAGGGCTCTGCCAGGGACACAGGGATTGGCGACCACAGCGCACATCTGGGCTCAAGTCCCAGCTCCTCGAAAGCAGGGTTGTTTTTTTTTTTTTTTTTTTTTTTTTTTTTTTTATGGAGACCAGGGACTTCCTCACGGAGGGAGAAGGGAGGGTTGACAGGGGTGGTGGCAAAGGGGAGGGCTCCGTGGCAGCATCGAGGTCGGGAAGTGTCTGGGCCGGTCTGAGACGGGGTGGGAGGAAGGTGGGCGGCCGGATGGGCCTGGGGATCGGGATGAGGATG
>NW_005354255.1:103765-111961 GCF_000412655.1 Myotis brandtii | reverse complement strand
CATCCGAGGGCGGTGTCCTCCGAGGCGCGGCGGGACGCGTGGGAGAGGCATCCCATTATTCGGTATCGCCCAGCCAATCCAATGTGTTTTCCATTAAAGACCCTGGGAGAAGGCTGGTTTCCCGGGGCGTTGGTGGTATAGTGGTTAGCATAGCTGCCTTCCAAGCAGTTGACCCGGGTTCGATTCCCGGCCAACGCAAGCCAGTTCTTCAGCTTTTTCTTTTTCCCTTTCCTCTCCATCTAAAGTTTTTTGGTAAAATAACCGAGCTACAATTTCAATGACTTTGAAATAATTTTTAGAGTCCTACTGTCATTTCTAAAAAGACAGGGATACAGAAGAAAAAAAACCACTGAACCAGAATTTCCATGAAGTTACTTTGAAGTAAATTTTAAAATTCTGTAATAAAGAAACAACATTAGCGTGTTTCCGCCTGGGAGGAGACCTTTCGCGTGTGAGGCGAACGTGGTAACAGTTACAATACGGAAACCACCGGGGAGCAAGACCTTTTATGATTATTATTCAGAGCCGATGTTGCAAAAATTGTTACATTATAGTTTCTGAAATGAATACTGTATCACTTGGTTGCGGTCGTCGGAGATGATTTCCGCTTTTCCTAAATGCTCATCATTCTTGCCTGATGCAATGGAAGCTGGGAGGAGGAAAACATCCAATAAACACATCTTTATTAGTTTATCGTCAACACACGTCCCATTAAAACAATCAAAGACAAAAATTGCTCATAAACCCATGCTGAAACCAATGTTCATCTCATAGAATCTTTATTGAAAATATCACCTAAGTGTTTACAGATAGTTACAATGTTGCTTCAGCCCAAACCACTTCCTACAAAAACTTTCTGTAAAGTACTTTTATTGTCTACACACTACCTTCAGGAAATTTTGAAGGAAAAAAAAAGTTAGACATAGAAAGAAGTTAATTAAAGTGACTTTTCATCTCATAACCCAGAGCTAACTTGTTTGCATTTTCTTTTTTAAGATAGTAGAGGGGAGGGGGGGAGGTTATGGCAAGAATTTAAGGTGAAGCTGCTGTAAAATCTTTCCGCCCTCCCTCCCCCCGCAGGGCCAGAATTAGGATGAGGAGAGTAAGACACTGGCCTCAGGTGCAAAAATTAAGGGGGCTCCAAAAAACTCAATTGAGATAAATATTTCAATGCACTATTATAAAATATCAAATGAGTGGCAAAATAACTCTATAATGAATAAAATACCAAGTTTTCATCAAGGCAGGTGTTGGCAAGGCCTTGCCAAGCCATATATTGGAGCCTGAAATCAGTGCAAAAATGTGTGGCTCTTATATCTCTTTTTATGTATTTTAATGGCTATTTCTCCCCAGAACATTATTAAAAATATATTGAAACTTAAAAGTAGGTATATTGAAATGCACCATGTTAAGAACTTATTATAATTTTACTTTCCTGTGTTTAATGGAAGCTAACACTTTATAACATGTTCAAAATCTACTTCTGGGAGCGAATTAAAAATTACATAAAACATATATTGAGAGGTACACATTTCCCCTTTTGTCTCAGAGCCCAATACGACCCAGCAGGGCAGTCACAGAGGAATATATGCTAATACTTCTGTATTCATTTCCTACTGCTGCTGTGGCAATTTACCAGGAACACTGGCTGGAAACAGCACAAGTTAGTTATCTTACAGTTCCGGAGGTCGGACATCCAAATATTGGTCTTAGAGGTTACAACCCAGGTGTGGGCAGGGCTGGCTCCTCATGGAGGCTCCAGGGGAGAGACTGGTCCCACCTTTTCTGGCTTCTAGAGGCCACTGCATTCCTGGTTCATGGTCCTGCACCTTCCCAATGTCTGGTCTTATTGTTACATCTCATTCTTTGATTTTGACTCTCTTGCCTTCCTCTAGAACAGCGGTTCTCAACCTGTGGGTCACGACCCCTTTGAGGGTCGAACGACCCTTTCACAGGGGTCGCCTAAGACCATCGGAAAACATATATAATTACATATTGTTTTTGTGATTAATCACTATGCTTTAATTATGTTCAATTTGTAACAATGAAAATACATCCTGCATATCAGATATTTGCATTACGATTCATAACAGTAGCAAAATTACAGTTATGAAGTAGCAAGGAAAATAATTTTATGGTTGGGGGTCACCACAACATGAGGAACTGTATTAAAGGGTCGCGACATTAGGAAGGTTGAGAACCACTGCTCTAGAAGGACCCCTGTGATTACATTAGGCCCACCCAGATAATGTAAAATAATTTTCCCCATCTCAAGATCCTAAACCTAATCCCATCTGCAAAGGTCTTTTTTTCCATATAAGGAGGCATAGTCACAGGTTCTGGAGATTAGGATGTGGATTTGGGGAAGTGGCATTATTCTGCCGACCACAACTTCCCTCCTCCTTAAACATCCTTCTGTAACATTATTTATGACAGCTAAAATAATATTCCATCTGTCCATCCACCCATCTATCCATTTGTTCATTGAACAAGTATTTACTAACGATCTACTTTGTGAACTTGGGAGTGGAGTGTAGAGGGGGCGGGAAGGGCAGAAGTTCAAGCTGGGACTGGTGATGAGGGGACTGTTCTGAGGGTTACTGTATTTAGAACCTAATATTGACCAGACTTACCACTTCACACCCCCCGGGATAACTAGAATCAAGAGGACAGCCCTAGCCCTGGCTGGTTGGGCTCAGTGGATAGAGTATCGGCCAGCGGACCAAAGGGTCCCAGGTTCGATTCCGGTCAAGGGCTTGGTTACAGGCTCCTCCCTGGCCCAGGCCCTGGTTGGGGCTCGCCCAGGAGGCAACCAAACTATGTGTTTCTCTCACATTGATATTTCTCTCTGTCTTTCCCTCTCTCTTCCACTCTCCCTAAAAATCAGCGGAAAAGGGTGAGGATTAACAAAACAAAAAACAGACAAGCCAGGCCCATGGTGGCTCACTGGATGAGCATCAACCTATGAAACAGGAAGTCACAGTTCCATGTCCAGGTTGCAGGCTCGGTCCCCAGTGGAGGTTATGCAGAAGGCAACCAATCAAGGATTCTCTCATCATTGATGTTTCTATCTCTCTCTCCCTTCCTCTTTGAAATCAATAAAAACATATTTTTTTAAAAAAAGAAGACAGACAATAAGTTTTGACGAGGATGTGGAGAAACTGGAACCCTCATGCATGGCTGGTAGGAATGTAGGATGGTGCAACTGTTGTAAAAAACAGTCTGTGGTCCTAGATGGTTGGGCTCAGTGGATAGAGCATCGGCCTGTGAACTGAAGGGTCCTGGGTTTGTTTCAGTCAAGGGCACATATCTCGGTTGCAGGCCCCTCCCCAGCCCCGGCCCTGGTCAGGGCTCATGCAGGAGGCAACCAGTCAATGTGTCTCTCTCACATCGATGTTTGTTTCTGTCTTTCCCTCTCTTTTCCACTCTCCCTAAAAATCAATGGGAAAATATCCTCGGGTGAGGATTAACCAAAAAAACAAAACAAAACAAAATATCAAAACAAAACAGTCTGCGATTCCTCAAAAGGTTGCATGTGAAATGACATCTGACCCAGAAAGTCCACTCCTATCTACCCAAGAAAATAGAAGGCATACATCCCCACAAAAACTTTCCCACAGAATTCACAGCAGCATGATTCACGAGAGCCCAAAGATGGACATAGGGTGGTGGCTCGTGCAGTCAGTTAGATATTCTGGTGGAGGCTGCACACTCAGAGAGGTAGCTTGGATGAAAACGATGATAATTCTGTCTTGCCACTAGGTGTCAGCAGGAGCACGGCTGGCAGAGCATGGCCCAGTGCCCCCACCCCCCAACCCTCACCCCTCTCTGCTGCCCACCCCATCCTCCCTTCCATCTCCACTCTGAGCCCAGACCTCAGCATCTCAAAGTCAGACACTTCCTCCCCCAACGCACATCTCGGCGTTTGCAGAAGTGTCTGTCCCCAAGCAGGCAGGGGTGCTGGCCTTTCCTAGCAGGTGTCAAGCCCATCTAGGGGCCTTCAGCAAACATTGGAGGGAGAAAGAGGAAAGAGGAAGGAAAGAAGGTCAGTGCATAGACTTTCAATGACTCCAGTCTGGGGAGCTTCTCAGAGGCTCGCTGCTTCAGCTCCCTGTGTGTGTCTGAGAATAACATGCATGAAACACTAGAAATGCATGCTGGGACTGTTCTAAGAAAATGTCACGTTTTTAACTCATTCCTCCTAACAATTCCATGGTGCAGATGCTATCAGCATCTTCCTTCTCCCACCCCCACCGCTGCCTTTTTTTTAAATATATATATTTTTCTTGCTTTTAGAGAGGGAGAGGGCAAGAGAGATAGAAACATCAATGATGAGAGAGAATCATTGATTGGCTGCCGCTTGCACGCCCCCTACCCGGGATTGAGCCCACAACCCGGGCATGTGCCCTTGACCAAAATCGAACCTGGGACCTTTCAGTCCCCAGACTGACGCTCTATCCACTGAGCCAAACCAGCCAGGGCTTCCATCCCCTTTTAATGGGTGAGGAGACCAAGGCACAGAGAGGTTGGTAACATGCTCAAGGAGACACAGAGAAGTTAAGCAGTTTGCCAAAGCTCTCAAAGCGTATAAGTAACAGAATCAAGATGCAAAGCCAAATGATCTGTCTACAAAGTCCATGGCACAAGACTGGACTGCCTATTACACAGATGAAGTTCAAGGGAATCAAGATACACCCGGGCATGTGCCCTTGACCAAAATCGAACCTGGGACCTTTCAGTCCCCAGACTGACGCTCTATCCACTGAGCCAAACCAGCCAGGGCTTCCATCCCCTTTTAATGGGTGAGGAGACCAAGGCACAGAGAGGTTGGTAACATGCTCAAGGAGACACAGAGAAGTTAAGCAGTTTGCCAAAGCTCTCAAAGCATGTAAGTAACAGAATCGAGATGCAAAGCCAAGTGATCTGTCTCCAAAGTCCATGGCACAAGACTGGACTGCCTACTACACAGGTGAAGTTCAAGGGAATCAAGATACCCCAAAATAAAATAAAAGGCCATAAATCCGACCCAACCATTAGAGCATCAGCCTGGGCCTTCTCCTGGGCATGAGTGTAATAAGACACAAAAGCCCATCAGGTTTCTGAACAAAAGAACATAAACAGCCCAAATGTCCACCAACAGTGAGGAGAGGCCATAAAAGGAGTGAGGAGGCCTTTGTGTTCTGAGATGGGCAATTTGGGGAGGTGTATGTCATACACAGTTATTTATAGAAATCATGATCCAAAAAGGAGGTGATAGATAGATTGGTAGGTAGATAGATAGATAGATAGATAGATAGATAGATAGATAGATGGTTGGGCATATGCGTGAAATATCTCAGGAAGAAATCCATGAAATCGGAAGCAGGGTGGCTGGCATGGGGGCTCATCCACTTTTATACAAGTTGAATTTCATCTTTTAAAAATACTTTTTTTTATTGATTTCAGAGAGGAAGGGAGAGGGAGAAAGGGATAGAAACACCAATGATGAGAGAGAATCATTGATCAGTTGCCTCCTGCACACCCACACTAGGGATCGAGCCCGCAACCCGGACATGTGCCCTGTCCAGGGATCGAACCGTGACCTACTGATTCATAGGTGAACGCTCAACCACTGGGCCACACTGGACGGGTGAATTTCTACTTTCTAAACGATCCCAAACATAACGAAAAGCATGTGGAGAAAGAGAGTCATGGCTTTATGACCAAAACTCTTTTCTTCTACAATTGACTTAGATAAAGAGTGGCACCCCCAGTGAGGCAGGAAAGTAAGAAGCTAGGGAAATCCCTTGACAAGTGGAATAGGGAAACAGACAAAACCACTAAACCAGGCCAAACATTTAAGCAATTTCCAGCCAGCTAACGAATCACAAGGTTTTATCTTCCCTAACCGAGGACACTTGGGAGAAAAGGTTTAACATTCCAGACCTTCCCGAGCAGACCAGCCTCGGTCCCAGTCACTCTGCAATGATGGTTTTTCAACAAATGACACTCACCAGCCCGGTGGGCGTGGCTCAGTGGTTGAGCGTTGGCCTAGGAACCAGGAAGTCACGGTTCAATTCCCAGTCAGGGCATGTGCCTAGGTTGTGGGCTCGACCCTCAGTAGGGGGTGTGCAGGAGCCAGCCAATCAATGATTCTCTCTCCACACTGATGCTTCTATCTCCCTCTCCCTTCCTCTCTGAAATCAATAAAAAAAAATATTTTTAAATGACACTAACCAGAACATAACCCTGACCCCTTTATACACACACTTTGATGATCAACATATTGAAGGACACACCTGGAAAGCTAATGAATAGTCTGTTAAAACCCTCCCCTGGGACTCCTGCTGGAGAAAGAAAGATAAAAAGTCTTAAGACAAAGGCCCTGGCACACACTCTCCTGAGAGCACACCCACGCCTTTCTCCCTTAGGCATTCATCTCTGCTCTTTCTCTTAAACTCTAAGGATCCCCACGAGACTTGCAACCAGGGGAGCAGTGGGTGGCAGCAGCTCATCCGGGGCTCACCGCTGAACCTGTCTCCCAGGCCCCCTTTTCCTCTGACTTCCCAGTGAGCTGACAGCACCCGGCCTTGGCTCATTCCTGTCCCCAGCACTTTTACTTCCCAGTGAGTTCATGAAGCCCAGCGTGGCCCAATTCTTTCCCGTGTTTCTAAAAAGCCACAGTAGCCCCACCTAGGCTCTCTCCTGTGGCTTCTTCTACCCTAAGCCTTTCATTCATTTCACTGTCCCCAACTTTAATAAAGATGCTCTCGCCCTAGCCAGTTTGGCTCAGTGGATAAGAGCCTTGGCCTGCGGACTGAAGGGTCCCAGGCTCTATTCCGGCCAAGGGCACATGCCTGGGTTGTGGGCTTGGTTCCCTGTAGGGGGCGTGCAGGAGGCAGCCGATCAATGATTCTCTCTCATCATTGATGTTTCTATCTCTCTATCCCTCTCCCTTCCTCTCTAAAATCAATAAAAATATATATTTTTTTAAAAAGATACTCTCAAAATCGCCTAGACTCGTATTGTGAAATCCTACAGGAATATGGAGGAGTTAGGGAGGGACTAGGCTAATGTGCTGATGTGGAAAGAGCACCCCCCCACCCCAGGCATTTAAAGTTAAACAAGGAAAAGCCAACAACAGAGGGGGCTGGTTGTTCTTTGCCCGGGGAAGACGTGAACATGCACTTGGGAAATTGCTAGAGTCAAATAGGAGACACGGTGTAGGAGGTAATTTGTAGCAGTAACTGGAGTAGGCTGCCTTCTACACAAAAGACGTTCAAGGTAATCCAGACAACTAAAAATAAAATAGAAGGCCATGGAACCTTTTTCAAACAGGTAGGAGAGAGCCTCGCTTTTCATTATATACCCTTTCATCTTGTTGAATTTGGATGAGCCAAGCGTTCATTTCATAATTAAAACCCATTAAAAATGGTAAGAATAGAGAACATTTGCTCCGAGTCTTTTAAAAAACAATAAATAAGGCATTTCTCTCTTTTTTTTTTCTTTTTAATAAGGCATTTCTGATACTTCTGTGAGCTGGTATCACTTTTTCAATGAAGAATCAGTTAAGGAAATATTGAGAGCCCTAGCCAGTTTTTCCCAGTGCTTAGGTCGAAGGGTTTGATTCCCAGTTAAAGGCACATAGCTCGGTTGAGGGTCTGATCCCCGGCCCCAGTCAGGGTGTGTGCAGAAGGATGTTGTCTCTCTCCTTTTTTAAAAAAAAATATTTTTATTGATTTTAAAGAGAAAGGGAGAGGGAGAGAGAGATAGAAACATCGCTGATGAGGGAGAATCATTGGCCAGCTGCCTCCTGCACGCCCCACAGTGGGGATGGAGCCCACAACCCGGGCATGTGCCCTAACCCGGAATCGACCATGACCTCCTGGTTCATAGGTCGACACTCAACCACTGAGCCACGTCGGCCGGGCGGATGTGTCTCTCTCTTAGGTTGATGTTTCTCTCTTTCCCTCCTCCTCCTCCCTTCCTCTCATTCTGTCTGAAAGCTACAGAAGGGAGTCTTGGAGGGGGGTGGGCATGCATGAGGGGTGGGACTTTCCTCCCTCCCTGCCTCCTTCCTTCTCTCTCAGCTGCTCGCCTCCCTGCATCTCAGGGCCACTTTGCATTGTGTTCTTAGCTCTGCACAATCCAACCATCACCCATCTGAAGGCTAAATGTAGGGAGAGATGGGACATCAGAGGGGGAGTGATGGGGGGG
>NW_005354255.1:100611-102704 GCF_000412655.1 Myotis brandtii | reverse complement strand
CCCTTGACCGGAATCGAACCTGGGACCCTTGAGTCCGCAGGCCAACGCTCTACCCACTGAGCCAAACCAGTCAGGGCCATGACCTTCCTTTTAGAAATCTTCTTGCTATTTCTGCTTTTCCCCAAGCCAGGAGTAGTGCCTTAGCCATCAGTCTGTGCACAGAACACAATGTGGTATTCAGGAAAGACATTAATTGTATGAATGAATAAATAAATGAATGAATAAAGGTTTCTTGACTCCCTTCTAGAAATCTTTTTCCTTTGTTTGAAGAAGTAAGGCTGACTTGCCTAAGGGTCTACTACATTTGCTCACTATTCATACCAGCCCGGCCAGCATGGCTCAGTGGTTGAGCATTGACCCAGGAACCAAGAGGTGGTGGGTTTGGTTCCCACTCAGGGCACATGCCTGGGTTGCGGGCTCCATCCATGTTTCTATCTCTCTATCCCTCTTCCTTCCTCTCTCTCTAAAAATCAATAAAAACATATTATTAAAAATATCTATAATAATAAAAGCGTAATATGCTAATTAGACTGAACGTCCGGGACAAAGCTGCAGTAGGCGGGGGCCGAGGCAGAGGCATCAGAGGCCCCCGGTGGCAGGAGGGGGCTGGGGCCAAGGCCCTTGCACGAATTTCGTGCATCAGGCCTCTAGTTCATACTATAAGGCACTATAGCCTAGTGGTTAGGCATACAGGCACTGGTACCTGGGTTCCAATCTAAGGCTTGCCACCTAATAGCTGTACAACATCAGATAAACTACTAGCCCTCTCTGTGCCTCAGGTTCTCGTTGGTGGAGTCTGGGTGCTGTGAAGAGTTGAGTGAGCTGGTCCTCATGAAGAGTGGCTTTATGTAAGGGCTAATCTTGTGTCAGCTCAACTGGGCCCAGGATGCTCAGGTACCTGGTGGCCTGCAGGCCTTTCCTAGGCTTCTCTCTGGAGATTGGTTATCTGCTCCCTCCCTCTCCTCATTCCTAGGACCCCCACCGGATTGTTGGTTCCCCTTAGCCCTGCCCACACCGCTCAGTCCATGAGCCCTGTGTGGCATTCTCTTCCAGTCCCCATTTAGAACATGCCATCTCTCCTGCCAGGACCCTGCCCCACCTGGAATGCACCCCCCAACCTCATCACAAACCTGGACCTTGAATTTGAGGCAGAGTAAAGGGAGTCTGGGCTGCGGGGAGAGAAGGTAGGGTGACCAGAGGGAGGATGGGGCCGGTGGGTGTCTCAAGAACATGGGGAAAGAGGCTGATGTGAGCGGCAGGCCATCCAGCCCAATAGAGCAGGACAGACAGGTGGACACAGTCTGGGGGCCAATTCTATAATCACGTCCTAGATGACAAAACTGAGGCTCGGAGGGCTTTTCTGCTCTTTCGGCCTCCCCTGTTTTGGAGGAAGGCAGAGGAGCTGGGTGACAGGGAGGGGAGCAGGGTTGGGATGGAGTGAGACTAAGAGGAGCAGGGGTCTGGGGTCTGTTTATTAGCTCTAATTGCTGTCTCCTGGGCTGAATTAGACAAAATTACAGCAGCCCTTAAGGACAATGGGCTCCGGGCTTGTCTGCAGAGTGAGCTGGCAGGGGCAGGGAGGGGGCAGGGCCTGGGGGCCACCTCTCCACAAAGGAACGCTCCGATTGGCTAGGCAGGAGGCGGTGGGGGAAGCTGTGGCCGGTCCCACCTTGCAGGGCTGTGCAGAGGCCCAGTGAATTCAGGACCATAAAAGCCAATTAAAGATGCTAGGGGACCCAGTGGGCCACGAGGGAGGGGGAAAAGGGAGGGGAGAGGGAGGGAACCAGCCTGCCTGATAGGGACGATTAGGAGAATACAGATGAGGAAACTGAGGCACTGAGAGGGCAGTGATGGCCCAAAGTCACAGAACAGGAACAAGTTGCAGCCAGGATTGGAAGTCAAGGCAATGTGACCACAGAGGATAGGAAAGGGGGTGGGGCTCCTGCAAGGGGGTTCCGCACACAGAAGAGGGATGAAGAGGCCTCTATTCTAGCTCAACACAAAAGGCCACTTAGAGAAATGAAGCGTTCAGTTTCCTGGGGGAGTGGAGGTTAGTCTCAAACTCAGAACCTCCCCCCCCACCCCCCCACCCC
>NW_005354255.1:94348-100543 GCF_000412655.1 Myotis brandtii | reverse complement strand
GTGCACACACACAGGCGCGCGCACACACACACACACACACACACACACACACACACTCCACTTCTGATTCTTCAAAATCAAAGCACCTGTGAGAACTCAGCTCAGCCAAGAGGCCTCCCTGCCTTCTCCTGGCTGGTGTGTGTGCATGTGACAGAAAGACTGGAATGGGGTAAGACCACAGCAAAAAGGGACAGTGCAATCCAGGGACAGAGGCAGGCAGGCATGGGGTGATGGGGAGGGTAGGAGCCCCCCCACCCCCCATTCCCTGGCTGAGCTGGCATCCTACCACAGCCCTCCTAATAGGCCTGCTGTGAGGGAAATTTCCCAGAAGAGAAGATGAAGGCTCAGAGAGGACAAGAGGTCGCCCAACTGGCGGCCGGGGTTCCTTTGCAAATTGGAGGCTGGGATCTAGATCATCAGTTGTGCTGGTTTGGGCTACATGCTGTATTTATTTATTTATTTATTTATTTATTTATTTACTAGAGGGAATCTTCCTCAGAAATGAAGGGGGGAAACCACTCATCTGTACATCCCAGCTGTGTCCAGTCTGAAACTGAGGGCCAACGTCTAGGTAGATCCCCTTCTTTTATTATTATTTTTTAAAATTTATCTTTATTGTTGAAAGTATTACAGATGTCCTTTCCCCCCCACAATGACCCCTTCTAGCCTGCCCCCACACCCACCTGGGCCTTCGCCACACTATTGTCTGTGTTCATGGGTTATGCATCTATGCATATAACTTCTTTGGTTAATCTTTCTTTCTTCCTTTCTTTCTTTCTGTCTTTCTGTCTTTCTTCCAGGTAACTGGTTTCACATAAACATCCAGAAGGCTCGCTTCTTCAGAAAAAACTGGTGGCTCGGGCCGCGCTGGGCTGGCTTTCCTGCAGGCACCACTTGGCCCTGAGCGGAGGCTGAGAGGCCCTAACAAACCGCTGGCTGCGGTTTCGTGTGTCATTGTAGCTGTCGGGTCGGTTTCTGCATGTGTCTGCGTGTCTGCGAATCTGTGAGTCTGTGTATGTCCTCATGACAGTTTGCACCTGATCATGGGTGTGAAAGTGTGTGCAGGTGAAGTCCCCGCCCACATGCACTGGTGTTTGGTAGCTATGTGCTTCCGAGGCATACGCAGTGTAAGTGTGCGTGTGGCTGTGAGTGCGACCATTTACTTACTTGTGAGTGCGTGTCCTTGGAGTTCTCCGTGCCTCTTGTGCAGTGTGTGTGTGAGCACAGTTAGCTTGTACTATGTGTGTCTGTGATTGTGAGTATGTGCACGTGTGTGGACACGTGTCCATGTGTCTGTGCTATGTGTGTGCTTGACTGAGCTGTGTCTCATGTATACTGCTTCTCTGTGTTGGATCCTTGTAAAGACCTATGCACGCGGCCTCAGGGACTTCTCTTGGATGACTGTCCGTGGCCCCAGCCTGCATCTCTGTGGCTCTGGGGGATACCTGTGTGACTCTGGGACAGTGTCTTAGGAGCCTGGGGGTCCCAAGAACTGCCCGTGATTAAGGGCCTGTGTGGCTCTGAGGTGCCTCTATGTGGGAACTTGTGGTGTACAAGTGTGTGTGGGGGGCCTGATCCTGGGGTCCAGGATCCAGCTCCCGCCCCTCCAGCCATCTCTGCATTTTCCAAAGACACCCCAGTCCTGAAGTGGAGCTGCAGCCCCTCCCCTTTTACCTTCCTCGCTTCTCCTCCTCCCTCCCCATCTCACTTCCTATCCCTCGTCTTCCCCATCTTTCCTTCTCCTCCTCTCATCTCTCCCCTCTTACACCCCAAAAAGCGGACAGGAGATATGGCCATGGACTGCCATTAGCTCCAAAAGGCTTAAGTGGCCCATTTCCTGGGCCAGCCGGGTGCCCTTGGCAGACACCATTAGGGTAATGAACCCGCAGCTCCTCCCTGGCCCCAGTGCCCTGGCAACCAAGAGGGGGGTGGAGGGTGGAGGGTGGAGGGTGTCCCCAGACCTACAGGCTGCAGGTGGCTCGGCTTGCACTGCAAGGGCCTGGAGGTGAGCAGGGAGTGGAGAGTGAGAGCCCCCAGAGAGGCCGAGACAGACAGGTCCGAAGGGACAGAGACACAGAGGGACAGAAAGGGAGCGATAGAAGGAGGGCAGAGGGAACAAGATCGAGCTCAAGACAGACAGAACGTCAAGAGAGGAGGGAGAGAGGGAAATGAGACAGAAAGGGAACGAGACTTAACAGATAATGAGTAGGCACAGAACTGAGACAGGACAGAGAGAGCAATAGAAAGAGAGGCAGCTAGACAGAGGCTGAGACAGAGAAAGGAAGGTGGCAGTGGGGAAGGAGAGAGAGAGGGAAACAGAGACAGAAAGACCCAAACAACCAAGCATACAAAGAGAAAGCGGTCCAGGCCCGGGCCCAGGCCCTGGCCCAGGCACCCCACCCCCCAACCCCTGGGGCATCGGCAGTAAAATCAGTAGTTACAGGTATCCGGTGTGAAAGGTTAAAGTGGGTGGTGCATGGTGTGTGGGCAGGCTAAATAGCCATCTCAGGCGGTAAATAAAGAAAATTGAATTTATTTAAGGAAAGGGGGCAGGGGTTGGGGATATCCCAAGGGAAGGGCTGCGCAGCACTGAGCCAAAGGGTATTGGGCCCATGATGGCAGCAAAAATATACTCCGAATAGTGAGACAAGGAAGGGCATAGGGAAGCAACAGGAAAGCTGGGCTGGGCTGGCTGGGCTGGCTCACTGAGAAGTCAGAGAGAAGGGGCCCTTGGAGACAGGGTCCGGGGGTCAGCCTGGGATGAGCTGCAGCTGCTCATTGTTCCCTTGGTAGCAAGTCTCAGGGGGGCCTTAGAGGTTGGGGGACAGGGGCCTGTGGGGAAGGAGGTGGGGGAGGGAGTGGCGTGGTGCTGCTCCTTGGAGGAAGAGTATGCACTGGGTCCTTCATCCTGAGCATATTTATCTCTTTCTTGCAGGTGGAAATCGTAGGGGAGGTCTCAAGGGAGGGTCTCAATAGAATGTTCATCAGCTTTCCAGGTGTGCTCCTTAAGGGTTATGGTCTCCACTGATGGGTGGGTGTCAGGGCAGGGGGTCATTGGTGTCCGGGGGTCAGCCTGGGATGAGCTGCAGCTGCTCATTGTTCCCTTGGTAGCAAGTCTCATGGGGTCCTTAGAGGTTGGGGGACAGGTGCCTGTGGGGAAGGAGGTGGGGGAGGGAGTGGCGTGGTGCTGCTCCTTGGAGGAAGAGTATGCACTGGGTCCTTCATCCTGAGCATATTTATCTCTCTCTTGCAGGTGGAAATCGTAGGGGAGGTCTCAAGGGAGGGTCTCAATAGAATGTTCATCAGCTTTCCAGGTGTGCTCCTTAAGGGTTATGGTCTCCACTGGATGGGGGGTGCCAGGGCAGGGGGTCATTGGTCAATGCAGCTGGTCCTGAGGCAGCCACAGGGTCACTTGTCTGGTTTTGCTGCTTTTCTGGGCCTGGAGCTGAAATACAACTGAGGCCTAGATGCTATCCTTGGAGAGGAAAAGGTCAGGGCGTCTAAACCACATGACTAGAGATATGCTGGGGGAGGATAGGTTACCCTGGGGGTGAGGTTCTTATTTTCCCAGTTTGGGCCCTTGCTAGGCAGCCGGGGCGCTCTGCCCTGGCGAGTTTCAGTCCTTGGCCCATCCTCCGTGCTCCGATCACATCCGTCTAACAGGGTGTACCAGGCACTGTGCTAAGCTCTCCACAGGTCTCGCCTCCTTTCTTTAAAAAGAAACTTTTAAAAAATATATATTTTTATTGATTTCAGAGAGGAAGGGAGAGGGAGAGGGAGAGAGAGATAGAAACATCAATGATGAGAGAGAATAATTGATCGGCTGCCTCCTGCACACCCCCTACTGGGGATCGAGCCTGCAACCCGGGCATGTGCCCTGACCAGGAACTGAATGGGAATTGAGTGGGTCAACGCTCAATCACTGAGCCACGCCAGCCATCCTCGCTTCCTTTCTTTAAGAAATATTTATCCAGCACCTGCTGCCTGCCGAGCACTGGGCTAGACAGAGGGGACACAGCAATGAGAAAACAGAGAGAAGTCCCTGCCTTCTTGGGGCTGACCTCCCAGTGGGAAAGGTGAACCAGCAATTCGACAAGAAACAGATAATGAGAGACAGTGGTTACAACCGGAGGTGGGGGGTGGGGGTGGGGCCTCAGAGCAGCTCCCTCCTCAACGAATTAAATGTGAAGTTGCCAGGAGACCCAGCAATTCCACTCCTGTCTACACCCAGGACAAAAGAAAATGTGCGCTGCTTTTCTGTGTCAGATCCTGTGCGAAGACCTTTGCACTTGGCCTCAGGCCCTTCTCATGGGATGACTGTGTCCAGGGCCCTAGCCTACATGAAAATGTGTACAGCCACAGGCATAGCACCACTGGTCACAGCAGCCAAAAAGTGCAAGCAGCCCCATGTCCAGCCGCACATGAATGTGGTCCACCCACACGCGGGAATATCACTCACCCGTGAAAAGGAGCCGAGCACTGACCCTCACTACAGCATGGATGGACCTTGAACACAGAATGGTCAGTGATAGAAGCCAGACACAAAAGGCCACACAGTGTGTGTGTGTGTGTGTGTGTGTGTGTGTGTGTGTGTGTGTAGTTCCATTTACATGAAATGTCCAGAACAGGAAAGTCCACAGAGACCGGAAGTGGGTTAGTAGTTGCCAGGGGCGAGGGGAGAGGGATGGGAAGTGACTGCCAATGGGGACGGGATCTCTTCCAGGAAGATGAAATGTTATTAGATTTGATTGTGGCCATGGTTGCACAACTCGGTGACCATACTGAAAACAGACAGAAAAAAATACCAGTACGTTAAAGAGGTAAATGATATGGCATGTGAATTATATCTCAGTAAAGCGATTTTTTTAAAATCCCCAAATCCAAGCTAGAACTCATGAGCGTGCCCTCAATACCAGCCCTTTGCAGCAGCCCCTGAGACAGAGGTCTGGGGACAAATAGTTGATGTGGGAGCAGAGGAACCCCCCCCCCCCAACCCCATGGAGAGAAGGTGGGGAATGAGGCCAGGCAGGGAAGGGGTGATGCAGGACGTGATCACCATGGGCCACAGGAAGACTACATCGTGGGTTCTCGGAGTTGTCCCTCCCTTTATCCATCAATTGCTGTGTCCCTCCTGGGGCATTGGCTCCCCCAGACACACACATACTAGCCAAGCTCAGTACTTTGATCAGAGAACACCCTCAACTTGCAAGATTCAAGAACTTATAGCAGGTGACCTCTGGGGTGGTCCGAGGGGATATGGGTGGGGCACCCACAGCACCTAAATTAGAAACTTGAGAATCATCTATTGGCTTGACCTTCCAAATCTATCATATGCTCAAGTCCGTGAGCAGAAGTTTGAGCATGCACATACATGCATGGTCTCAAAGTACCTTCCCCAAGATACTTTGTTATGAATGACAAAGGGGAAAACGGTAGCTTCCCAGTGGAGGTGCCCGGTCTGCACCACCCTACCCAAAGGATCAAGGTTAACATCATCAATGATGAGACATATTAACATCATGTACCTCCTGATACGATGCACTGAAAACACATCCCTTCTATGGTTTCCTTCCCAAAAATGCATCACCTCAATCTAATTATGAGCAGACATCAGACAAACCTAAATTGAGGAATATCTCACCAGTTCTCTTCAAAAGTGTCAAGCTCATGAAAGACAGGGAAAGACTGAGGAACTGTCTCAGACTGGAGGAGACTAAAAGCTTTGTGGGATCCTAGGCCAGAAGGATATATTGCAGTATGATGACCACCATAGTTAGCTAACACCTCCACCCTGGCACATTATTACCATTTCTTTTTTGTGCTGAGAACAACTAAGATCTAGTCTCTTAGCAACTTTGAAGTTTACAGCACAGCATAGCTGTCTGTAACCACTCTGCTGGGCATTAGATCTGCAGGAGTTATGTAGCTACTGGCTGCAAGTTTGTGACCTCAAACAACATCTCTCCAACCCCCTCCACTCCCAGGCCCTGGTAACCACCATTCTATTCTGTTTCTGTGAGTTCAGTTTTCTAATTTAAATTTTTTAAAAATGTATTGATTTTCAGCCCAGTCGGTATGGCTCAGTAGTTGAGCATCAACCCATGAACTAAAAGGTCACAGGTTGGGTTTTTTTTAAAAAAATATATTTTATTGATTTTTTACAGAGAGGAAGGGAGAGGGATAGAGAGTTAGAAA